>NC_041385.1:419185158-419185806 GCF_002162155.2 Triticum dicoccoides
AGACCGGTGCGGGACTGCGTCCGCAGGGCGACGCGTGGCAGAGTGGGAGCAGGGGCGACGGAGGCAAGGACCGGGCGGTGCGGCCACATGTGCGGTGGTGCGGGCGAGGTAGGCTGGGCGAGGCGGGTTATCGGACCGGGCGAGGGATGGAGCCCCAAGGCGGCAAGCAGCCGGGAGGGGTGGACGCGGTCAGGGCCGGCTAGCAGGGGCGCGCGCGGACACGGCGAGCGCGCAGCCACGGCGAAACGGCGGCGGAACAGAGGGGGGAATGGGGGAAGCGTGCTCACGGGGCCCTGTAGTTGTGCTAAAATGAGTTCAGGGAGGCGCCGGAGCTCGGGGTCGCGATGATCGATGACGAGGACGGAGACGGCGTGATGCAGCCGCTTGGGAGGAGGAGAAGGAGGCAGGTCGGCGACGACGGGCGACGGCATCGGGTTGAGGAGGAGCTCGAGGAGGCCAGCGGCGATGCTTCCGGCGAGGGGCGTTCCGAGCGACGGCGATGGGATCCAAGGGCGACGGGGTCGAGCGGTGGGCATCGGCGGCGTGTTTCCGGCGACGGCGCGGGTGCAAGGCGTCGGGGGCTGCGGTTGCCACCGACGGGATCCGCACGGGGGGAAGGGAGAGAGAGGCGGGCGAGATCGAGGGGAG
>NC_041385.1:419186001-419202748 GCF_002162155.2 Triticum dicoccoides
GGGAGTGAGTGGGTTAGGGTTTGGTTCGGTGGCGGGATAAGGGGAGAGGGATGGACCGGATGGGCCAATTGGGCTGCAGTGGGGTCGGTTGGCCCAGGGGATTAGAGGGTTTTCCCCTCTATCCTTTTGTTAGTTGTGTTTTCTCCCTTTTTTGTATTTTCTTTTCTTTTTATTTAATCTTTCAAATTATTTTTGTTTTGTAAATCATATAGTTAGCACCAAAATTAGTAATAGTAGTTATACCACTAGCATAATTATGTTTGTAGTTATAAAAATAGGTTTTCAATAATTTAATCATTTAAGAGATGTTTAAATAATCATTTCAGCTACTGTTTTACTTATCTTAGAACAATTAGTTACTATATAAAAATGTGGTTTCTTCACCAAAATAATGTATGGATTATTTGTCGCAAATGGTCATTTTAGTTTTAATGTTTTGAAACTTTTGTTGTTTAACTTGATTTTTCAAATTTTAATTTGGATCGGTTTTTGAACTAACCCAAGATCATCTACTGTGATAGAGGTGACGGGGCATCATTAATGGGGTTTACTGTAGCCTAATTATCCGGGCATCGCAACTCGGTAGTTGTTTCCCACGCGGAGGAGTACGAGGGTTTACTGGTTCGTCTGCCGTCGCCGGAGAATAACAGCATGTGTGGGTGAGTAGAGAGATGGCTAGGCCAGCGATGGGAGTACGGTCGGGCCGTGAGGCCTACGCGGAAGCATAGCCGGCCACGGGAGGAGGGAGCAGGCAGTCCCACTGTGCTTGTTTGAGCGGCTGGAGCATGAAGAGCAGAGATTGAAGAAGCACACAGCCGTTGGATGGATATCCAACAGTCACTGCTCTCGTGTGTTGACTAAGTTGACAGGGTGTTGCGTGTGCGTCAACCTTTTTTTTTATGAAAGCATACGCGTCAACCTGTAGTAGGCGCACAAGTCAGCCTCAAATCTGTGGAAAACAGCATACAACCCATCTGCCATTATTTCTAATAATGTACAACCCATTTGCTAATTCTTAAGATTTTTTTGGAGCCCATCTTCTTTTTGTTAGCGTTACACCCCATATTGTGGCCACGGTTAAAGAGTATACGAAACTTTGCACATTTCGGTGCGGTCAACTGTTTTTAATCCAGAAATATTGATTCACATTCAAACTATTTTGAAAAATAAATTATATAAATATAAAATCAAAATAATTGTCCACGCATAAAAATCAATGGAATTTAAGATCTTGTAATGAAAGAAAATGAAACTAATTCCCAGTTTGATGTATTTTAAAAATGTACAGGCCATTTCTAGGCAAACCGAATGAAACTCTGCTCGCATTGAAACATTTGCAGCCCAGCAGGGCCGATAAAGCAAGTAGGCCTTGTTTGGGTATTTCTTTAAAAAAAATAGAACTGGGCTAGCCATTTTCAGCAAGAAAAAAACACAACTGGGCTCATGATGTGGTAAACATAAATAAAACCCAGGCTCACGGGCCACAGCCCCCGCACAGCCCCGTTGTTACCCTGATCCGTCGCTAAAACTAGTATAAATAACAACTGCTTGTTCCTCATTGTCTCAAAAAAATAGCTTGTTCCTCAAAAAAAAAACTGCATGACTTGCTGGGTCCCTGGTGTCATCCGCTCATAGTGTAATTCTCTCGTTTATTGACTACGTTAACGATGGCGTGAGCCCCAGATGTCCAACCATTAGGAGGAACCATATTTTTGGACTTGTACTATAGAGGCACTTGCTTGTGTACTGCCATGACGTTGGTGGGTCCCTACTGTCATCCTCTCCACGTGCAGTCATCTCCTTGTTCCTCTCGGTTGTTGACGACGTTGACAATGCAAGAGGGCGGCGCACCACGCACGGCGAGCGAACCAAGGCCGCTAGGCGGAGGACGATAGCGAGGCCTCAGACGGAACGAACAGGAGCTATTGAAGATGCATTGGTCCAGTCGCAGGCGGAGGGGGGTACGAGGGTTGACTGGTGGGGGTGGTGGGGGCTAGTCACTTGGCTTCTGTAATGCACAGTGAGCTCAAGCAGCCGGCGTGAGTGATGTTATTTCCCTTGGTTGTGATTTGTTACAATATTTCACTCTAAATTAAACGAATGGCAAGCCATTTGCCTTGTTTCAAAGAAAATATGACAGTCACAGCCGAGTTGAAAAGGGCAAGAACATCTAACTCTAGCTTACAAACTATACATAAGCATGAGGGTTGATTGTTCATCAGGTTTACAAAAAACCCAGATTGAAAAGGGCAACAACATCTAACTCCAGCACTGTTTTCGGCAGTCACAGTCAAATGGATCGGTCAGGTCCATAGAATGAACATCCTGGATCGTAAAATTGACTGGATTATGACCACAATATGTTGTAAATAGAAGCCCGACACATTCAGAAGCTCTTTTGCCCACCTGAAACTCCTTTTTTTGCTCTTCGACATACCCATCCGTCAAAACCATGCCGCTGATAAAGTTAAGCCTGATGGACAATAGTAACCTCGCATTCAGCAGGAAGAATGTGGCAAATCTTGTGTTTGCACGGTTGGCTACATCGTTCTAGCGTTATTGTCTTCAATCGAATCTCATGAGAAGTGAGAAAATCCCGATGCTTACGAATCCACCGACTGGTTATAACTTTCTTACCTCGTCCTGTTGCCTAAATAGACATGAAAATTGAAAACAGTTAAGGTCTAAAAGAAGAGTGTCGAAAGAGCAACAACTGAACGGTTAATTCTAGTACACTATACGCGGGCTTCCAATGTGCGTGAAATTATCACCTTTATATACAACTTCTCCAGACATGGAAAGCATTGCACCAAGCCAATAATCTTGTTCAGATCAAAACTATTCATTTGGATATATAATATCTTGACAGAATCCAGCACCATTGATAGGCCATCCATGGAGAAACTCTTCATTGAGCATAGAACATAATATTAGTACAAAATGTGTACTCCAAGATGATATATAAATTATGCGCAGAAATTTAAAATGCAGCATATAGTTACAAGTGTAGATGATAATATAAAGTACCTGAAGAACTATGGAGCCAAACACCATATTGAAATGAGCACAGAGATCATGTATTACACCCAAGGTCTCCAGTTTAGGCGCAGAGAGGACGGTTATTTGCAACAGTGAATAACTAGAATCAAGGATCAACCTTTGAAGTGAAGGGGCATCTTGGATGATGAGCTGCCTTCCGTCAAAAGAAATTCCAATTCTTACAAGGTTAGGTGACATTATTTGGAGACAACCGGTTCTAACTGTGAAAACAAGCACCAAGCACTCCAGCGCAGGGCAACTGGAGTGGATGATGCTGTGCAATGAGGCCTCCGATATACGAACCCGCACAAGTGAAAGTTTCTTGAGAAATGGGAGTCGAAGGTTTAGTACCAAATTGTCTGGAAGGTAGCACAGCGCAAAGGTGGCGGTGTGGAGAGAGGAGGAAAACCGCGAGATGGACATCGGTGCTGAGGGCCCAAGTTCATGGTGTTCTGTATGTGGTATGTGATTTCCAGGGGAATAGTAGAACTCAAGCAGCTGTAGTTTTGTGAATTCAGGGGATTTCAGCCAGGCATCCACCGTGTAGGGCATGGTATGCTTGCTCAGGTAGCATGACGGGATGCATAGGCTTTGAACGGAGCCCTGGTGGGAGGAGATGATGGCTCTGGGGATTTCAAAATCATTGAAGAGAGATAGCTGACGACAGTCGAGATTAAGGGGCACGGCGCACCATAGAGGGCGCCACCGAATTGAGAGGACTTGGGTGCGGTAGCAATCCTTGGTGGGGAGAAGTGAGATGATCTCCCCAACGACGGTGTTCGGGAGATCACTGATGCGGTCCACCCGAGATTCTACGGGTTCCTGGGATCCAGTGGGGGCGGGGTCGCCGCTTCTCCCCGCGCTGCCGGGTGCGGGATCTACAACAGGCGTCGCCACTGGCGGGAGCCTCATCTTCTTGGCGCTGGGGTCAGTCAACTCCATTTTCCTCGAGGGCGTCGTGTCGCACTCACGGATTTGAGCAGAGTAACAAATGACGAGCCTAGTTGTAGTGCGAGTAAGAAGAAGGGGAGCTGGGGGTTTTCTGTAGGAGTGAGGAAGAAGGGGATCTGGGGTTTTCTGTAGGAATGAGCTAACGTGAGGTGGGTGGGAGCGAGGAGGAAGAAGAGCACCCAGTTTTTTTGTGGGGGAGGGGGGGGCGGTGTGTTGGGTGTGGGTAGCGCCTTTTGAATTGATTTTACTATTTACCAGTGTGGATTGGCTGTTTTGTCTTGGGCCCAGAGAAACAATTACTACTAGTACAGTGGAGACACTCTACACCTACCCAGAAAAACAATTACTACTAGTAAAGTGGAGACACTCTACCGCTTCTGGCTCCTCCTAGGTCATTGAAACGTCCCCCTCTACTGAATGTCGTTATACTTTTGTTCACCGACATGCGGGCCATACAGCGCGCGGGCCCAAATGCCATCCACCAAATTAGCAGGTAGTATGCAGGCGGAGAGTCACCCCGGTCGTAGCGTAGCAGTAACGAGCCATCGTATCACAAAACCCCACCTCCCCGCAGTCTAAGTTTGACAGACGAAGCAACCATCATTTCACTCCTCGCTGAATCCCCTTCTCCCTCACCGTCTTCAAGAAAGGCAACACTCGCATCTGCCACTGTTCTTCTCACCCAACGAAGGGAAGGTAAGCGGATCCGTGATGTTGGTATATTTTTGTTCAGAGAAAAAAAAGAACTTTTGCAAAGCAGTAACCGATCCTCGCTCTCTTTTTTGTTTCATTGTCATTGCGATTGTGTTTTCCTTTCAGTGGTCTCCTAGTATTCGTCAGTTTCATGATGGACCAAGGAGAACAAGGCAAAGATCTGCCGATATTGGAGCAGACGCGGGAGGCTGATCTCCACGAGACAGAGAGCTCCAAGAAGATGGAGGCAACCACCGAGCCGACCCCAGATATGCTCACGGCCACTACTGAGATGGTCAACGCCCCGTTTGAGGTTACAGCCCCCGTGGCACTACAGGAGCAGTTTTCCCCCTTCGAGGATGTGTCCCCCCCCCCGCTGTGCCCAAGGTGATTTCCTTCTTTGCCGATCTCGATTGTGGTTTTTCATCTAAGTATGTGGTGATTTTTTTAGAAAAGGAAGTATGTGGTGATTAATAATGCAAAATTTTATTAGCTTCGATGCCATGCTATACATAGTGGTTTAAATAACTTGTGGTTCTTATACTGAAAACTAATTCAGAATTTGTTTCTGTTTCAATTAGAGCCCTGATGCAGACAACGATTGTGTGGTTGTGCATGTCACTTGCTATGAGGCGGACGACCTGAATATACACACAGGGAAAACAGAGTTCTTAGGCTGTTGGATCCTGGAAGCCGTTTGCGGTTATACCAATGAAGAGTTGTATTCCAGCCTCATTGTTGTCAGGCGTGTTGTCCAGGGTGTACTGAAGCACAAGAAGTTCAAAGCTACTCCTTCGTTTGTGAGGCATACTGTTCTTGTCAAGCTTACGCAGGAAGATGATGTGGCATGCCTCCACAAACAAGTTTATCAGTGGCAAGGCCACAAGGTTGTCTTCATGAAGGTTCACAGGATTGAGCTACTGCGGGACGTCCTCGATGATGTTCATGGCAACGTCCGTCTTATGTCCAGCCCAAATTAGATCGAGGCATGAAATAGTTGACCCAACTAGTGTTTAATAGTAGTTTGGATTGTGTCTAATTATCCAAACCTTGCCTGTTATCGACCCCTCTGGGGCTAGTGCTCTGTTTGAATCCATATATGGGAACTGCTGCTACTTTTGTGTGCCCGTGAATCATGTGAGAACCATCGTAATTTTTGCCGAAACAGATGCATCCTCACTAGTTTTTTCATGAATATGGCATGGTAAGACATAAGTTGTCACGGTTTATCATACGAGCAGTGTGTGTTTTGATGAAATAGAGCACTCGTTCGAGAACCGTGCGCCGACGTATACATAAGTACTTGTAAACACTGTTGGTGCTACCACACTTGTAAGCAGTTGTACAAAACACGACACATTGGCTCAGCTCGCTTCAACACTAGGCTATCAACCAGCTAACAATCAACAATCTGCTGTCTGACATATAAGCAACTACTATGTATCTTGTTACAGTGGTTCATGCAGTTAATTGAGGCCACGATGTAATAAATTCCAAACGTTCACACACTAGTCCAGCTCTCATGTGGAACACTCACAATTAAACTCGTCTTCATAAAAATCTTGAAAAGCATAAGTTAAGCAATTTTATACATCTCAATGATTCATAGAACATAACAAACATATACTAGTTCACAGCAAAAGACAAAGTTGTGAGAAGGTTTACAAATCAGGAAAAAACAAACAAGGCTTCTGTGAGCAAAGGGCCTCCCGGCAGGCTTAAATTTCCTGGAGTTCACTCTGGTTTTTTCTTGTTGCCACCATCCAGGGTTAGGTTCTCTCATTTCAGAATAACCAATTATAATTCTGGTCTCAGCTGGAATGCTGAACTGAACCAGGCAGTGTACTGACCAGCTGAAATGCTTGTGCATTCCACTAAATTTAAGCACCGCTATTTGCAGAAATAAGCAGACCACAATGCCTCTTGTCCGCGCACCTATCCAAAAAATCGCCGTGCAGCCGTGCCAGCTAGTCCTCGGTCCATGGATGAACCGGTAGAAAGTGCATTCCAGACTAGGATGCAGTTGTTTTCGCTCATCCCTGCACTGCAATCAGGAAGTAAAACGTACGAATCAGCTTCTTTTAGATTGCGTTGGTCATTCTACCTTAGTTACTACCAATGTAGGGATACCTTGAAGACGGGAGGTTAGACGACGGCAACGAGGGATAGCCATCTCATTTTGCGCTGTTGTACTAAAACTAAGGTGTGTGCTTTTGATTGCGCGAATAGAAACTATACGGAGACAGACATCCCGAAACGATATGGAGACAGACATCCCTGTTTGCGCAAATACGAAATACGGTTATTTAAACAGTGACACATATTACTACTTTCCCCCGTTTCCTCTTAGAACAAAGTCCTAGATTCATGCTACAACTTTCCCACTTCCTTCCCTGTTTGAACCAACGCTTTGAGTTCACTGTATGAACTAGCTTTACTTCTAATAATAGTAGAAGTCTAGGTGGCTTTGTAACAGCGGACGGAAGTAGAAAAGGATCCACACGAAGGGGGAAGAGCTGGGGCAGTAGAGCAAGCCAGGTTTCGAAGGAATATATACCTGGGGGTCGTCGGCGTGTGGCAAAGACGGCATCGGGAGGCCGCATATTGGCCACAATACCGCAGGGAGGAAGAAGGGGTCGGAGGCCCTCCTGAGCCGGCGCTCTCTCGGAGAGAACGGCACGGCCGCTGATCGGGACGCGCGGGCAGACTTTGGTCTCCTCCCTCGCCGCCGACGATAGCGTGAACGATGCACCTACACCCCCTGCCCTGGTCGAGGTTATCCGGCCAGATTTGTGGCCAGCCGTGAGCTGAGAGAGAGAGTGTGGCCACCTATGTCTTGCTTAGATCTGGAGAGCATGAGAGAGTGAACGAGAGGAACCCTAGTAAAGCAAGCGCTAAGGCTCCTACTTTTATATATAGTGGAGTGATTTTGTTGTACTGGCTTCAAAAAAATGTGCTCCTACGTGTACCCGCGAGTGGGTGTGAGAGAACTAGTGCGTGCGTGCACCGCTTCTCTTCGTGAGAGTACAATATATACTATGCCCAAAGAACGTTCGCCGCAAGAGTAATAGTATAAGTGTGTGACGTGTGAGCTAAAATAAAATGTGCGTGCCGTCTTTTGTTTTTTGGAAGTTCTCAGGGTAGGGTGTGAAGAGCACATATGTGCGTGACGTCTACCTGTAGATAGAGGATGGGTGCGACGTGCGAGTCTGCGAGAGGACTCGGGAGAGTCGTGACTCGTGAGGGTGCGTGTGCGTGAGACAGAGGGGCGCACGTATCAATGCAATGCATGTGTCCGTAAATCATTATCCGACAAACGTTCGCCACAAGCCTTTTCCTGACGAACGCCGTAAGAACCGTTAGATCGGCATCCGACAGTGTCAGTTTTGCCATGTCATTTAACAGAACAGCCACTCCTTCTACACACAAATCTTCCACGTGAGTGTTAGCAACTGCCGTATGCTCCCTCCGTTCCGAAATGCAGTGCATATAGCTTTATTGAAAATTAGAACCTCTCAAACTTTTACCGAGTTTTCATGTACCAAATTGCACATGTAGAATACCCTGTATATATCATTTCATTCATCTTCGATAGGTAACTATAAAGATGGGTGAGGAGTCTACAAAGAAAGACCATCGTATCACCCGCAGCAATTTCAACCATCCTTTAGTGTCGAGGAATATCATAGGAACTCTATATGATATGATTTTTATAGGATTTTTTTCCTTTAGAGCCAATTGGTTCATAGGAATAGATTCATATACTCTACATTTCAAAGGAAATAAACATGATATCATTTCTATAGCTTTAGAGCCACTTGGTTCATATGAATGGATTCCTATACTCCCTTAATTTCAAAGGAAAAGAAACATTAGCGTATATTCAATAGAAAAGTTCCTATGATATGAACCAAATTACATCTCTTTACTAATCCCTCCTCATAGGAATTGAGATACATGTCATCTCTAGATTCAATAGAAAAGTTCCTATGATGTGAACCAAATGACATCTCTTTTCCAATCCCTACTCATAGGAATTGAGATGCTCCATGTCATCTCTTTCCCTACAACTTCCACGTATGCATCTTCTATTCCTAAATAGATAGTACAACCCACTAGTAGCTTTTTTTTCCAAAACATGCAACTATGGCAAAAGAACTATATAGCTAGTGTGCCAATAACTTTGAAAGATTATCGCTGGATGAAGCTAACCCGACAATGCAGAGATGGGCAAATCCAAGCACTACTGGCCGTTGGATATCATCAACATTCCACCAGATCTGCCACATGTACAATTTAGAAGACTCCATGGTTGAACTTAAGCATAATGCACAAACCTCAAAACACAAGCACTTCTCCTTTGTTCTAGAATCTTCTGTATCATAATTGATTATTTTTTTCTAAATGAATTGCCATTATTTGTTTTTTACTTTATGATTTACAATGCACAACCCCATGAATCTTAACATTTTTATAAAACTAATTGATTTTGAATGAGATGAACTATAAGAACTAAACGAACATCTACATCATGCATATATGACTCAAAGCTTTACATGCTATAGTGTGTATTTATTCATAATTTGGTTTCGAAATCTTATGCGTTCAATACATGTGTACCTTACTAGTTTTGAGTAGAGTAGCAAATTTCACGCGGCCCCGGGTATATCAAAATGCAGGGCCCATGCATCATTGCCTTTCGGTCGAACCTACGTCCACAATTTTTTGTACGTGCTATATCTCCACTGGTCCCCGAGCCCAAAATGCTGCCTCATTCCCGTAAAACCAAGCGGCCCACACATATTTAAGGCGTCGACTCGATCACTCGAACCCGTTTACTACGACGTGGCCCCGCACGCCGTAGTACTCCTACAAACCCTACCGCCGCACTCATCATCGGTTTTCTTCAAGAGGACAAGGGAGAAGCCGATTTATAGTGGAGGCGCTTTCAAAAAAAGGATCTGTAGTGGAGACCCCTACCCTAGGTGCCCTAGGTAGCTGTCGCACGCATCATTGTTTTCTCTTTTCTTTATGCTCTTGCGCGCTAGAGTGAAATGATGGTTGCTTCGTCCGTCCAGCTTAATGCGGGAAAGGTGGGGCTTTGTGATTTGACCCCTCATCGCTCATTTTCTACTACTGCGGCGCTACGACCGGGGTGCCTCCAATTCCAACTGCTGCTCCGAACTGTAATTTGGTGCATCACACGTGGAACAAGACGGTGGATGAGCCACATGTCTGCCAAAGGGGTCCTATTAAGTGTGTCACCATTTCGTGTGCGGACTGACCCTGCTTGAGTTGCTATGCCAACACGACAGGAGCAGCCTACCACTTGGTTTTGCTCCTTGGTGAATCCCAACTATATTGATCGAAAAATATACATGCTGAACTACCCTCTCCGTCTCGGTTTTTTATTTGTAGGCGTCTCGGTTTATAGGGCCTGCACGTAGTTCTAGGCATCCATTTGACTAACTAAATATGAGTTACTATGTCACAAAAAGTATATCATTGGAGTCTTATTGGTTGATATGTGAAGAAACAAGAAACGAGGTAGAAGTTAATGCACCGCGCCTTAGTATTGTGGGATTATTTGGTTTTCGTAAGATGACGTGCATTTGGTTGCAAGGGTGGTCATGAATGGGTTGGGATCATTCAGAAAATAGACATGTTTGGTTATAAAGCACATGAATGGTTCGAGTCAAAAAAAGAGAATATGCCTTGAAGATGCTGAACCATTCCACCCAACCAAATCGGTCGAATCAAATGGCCACCCTTTGCATGCATGACTATGTGAGCATGACTGGTGGTCCCGTCTTAAATAATTAGCTCATCTCTTATATTCAGCCAAACACATGAATTGAATGGTTCAATCCCAAAAAAATTGAATGGTCCCAATCCATTCATACGATACCTTCAACCAAACGCATCCGACTGAGGGAGTAGTTGTATTTAAAAGTCGAGGGCGGGGCTTTTCCTGCGCGTTAGGCGGGGCAGTTCCGCCTAGTCGGTTCGACAGAGACGCGAGAAGACGAGGGAGTAGGCTGCTGCAAACGTAGGGCTGTGTGATTTGACAGCGAGTTACTGCTGGACAGGTGGGGCCCCGTGATTTGACTTGCCATTATCATTTTAACTACGGCGCTACGACCGGCGTGAGTCTCCCGATTCCTGACCACCTCCATACAGGTGCCTCTCCCAATGCTCCACCATGTAGTAGTAGAGGCTGGCTCTTGCATGAGAGCCCACTTCTCCACTTTTTCCTTGCCTCTCTTTCCTCCACATATGCAAAAATGCCATGTAAAGCGCACTATTGTACTTACTTGCTCCTACAGGTGCTTAAGCTTGCCACATAGGCATAAAGTCTGATGTGGCAAGTTAATCAAGAAGAGAGAGACTAGTTTGGTGACCCAAGGAAGAAATGGTGCTAAGCGTGTGTACCTAGGTGAAAAGACAATTTTGAGTCTATAGCTAATTAAATGAAGCAAACTTAGCAACACCATTTCATTGGAAGAGGTCACTCCTTGGCAAATGCAATAAATACTAGTACTCCCTGTGTCCCATTATATAAGAACGTTTTTGACACTACACAAGCTAGTGTCAAAAACGTTCTTATATTATGGGACGGAGGGAGTACGAAGAAGGAGATAGAGAGGAGTAAAAAAATACACTTATAGCCAACCTTATAGCCAACCTTGTTGTCGTATGAGTGACTAAGTGATGACTATGTATGACATGCCAACATCAGATAGCCTAACGCACCGTGTTAAATCTCCCAAGGGCGCGACCACGCGAGTGACGCGACGGTCGTGGTAGGCGCGACCATGATACCGGCTGCTGGCAGCCCTTGGATCTGAGATCAAACGGTCGCATGCTAAGTTGCTGAAAATTTTAAGAATAACCCTCCAGGATAGGATATTCACCCATAGGTCTAGAATCACGCCATGCAACCGTTCGATCTCAGATCCAAGGGCTCTCGGAAGCCCGTATCATGGGAGAATGGAAAGCCACTACCCTGCCGTTCGCACGCTGGCAGTTCACTCCTACTCTTTCCCGCACGTCCTTTAATACTACGGCGGTTCGCTCCTAGTCGTCCCGTCCATTCACATTATGGCAGTTCCACTAATCCTAACCCTCCTCCCAAATCCATGGCATCCCAAATCTCCCCGATCGGCGATGAGTACAAGGTTAGAACCATCACCGGCGATGAGTTCGACGTCATCTACACCCGTACTTCCGCTACGGTGAAAGGATGCCTTTCTCGCCTCAGACGCGTGTTCGAAAACTCACATGATGAGTGGGTCACCGGGCTAGATGTTGAGTACACCATAGTCCTGGGACGAGAGAAGGATCTAAAGGACGAAGAAAGGAAGAAGCCCGCCGTGATTAAGGTTGGCGTACATAACGTTTGCTTGGTCTACCACATATGCCATGCCGACGTTGAGTGCCAGGATTTTGAGAACTTCCTCGAGGACAAAACAGTCAAATTCGTTACTATAGACTTAAGAACGACAAAGAAGTCCTGCATCGGATAGGCCTCGTTGTAGGCAACCCCTTCGACCTCCAGAAGAATTGGCTGGTGCCCTCTCGTCAGCCCTCAATGCTGACCCTGGCAGGAGCCATGGTTCATCCTTCGTACCGCAAACTGGAGAAACCTCATTACACGTTTCATCGTTATGCATGGCAGCGGAATGTACTAGATATAGACCACATCCAGTATGCTGCAATGGATGGCTACCTTTGTTTCAATATCTACAAGGGTTGGATGAAGAGCAACAGCCAAGTTGGCGGTTCAAGCAAAGAAGTATCGGCCAAGAGGAAGAGGGACAAGGACGAAGTCGAGGACGTGGATGAGGACTCCGAGTAAGGTGGCAGTGTCGTTGCTCATGGCGGTTCTAAACTTCTAATGCAGTGTCTACCGGATTAGTTGCATAGTTTAATTTCAGGTGTGCTTAGTTTAATTTGAGGGGTGTGTTGTGCTGAGCCCCCAGCAGAAATATGTTATGTTTCTTCTCGTTACTTTTACTCTTCAGTATGTACATACTAGTACTAGTATTTCTTTAATAGAATTTAGCACCCCAATTAGGCACGTACTAGCTTTTTTAATAGTACTATATGCATAATTTGGCGAAGAGCGCTCTCTATATGTACCACCTTTTTTTAAAATTTCAATTTTTGCTCCATGGCGCAATCCATCGATAGTGGAGTACTACTGTACAAAAGTATACATTTTTTAAATGGCTAGCATACTGTTCATCACACACACACACACACACACACACACACACACACACACACATATATATATATATATATATATATATAACCAGTTAAATTCTCAACCTAGAATGACGTGCATGCCATGTAGTAAACCGATCCGGAGGAAGTATAGTAAAAATGAGGTGATTTTACCCAGCGATCAGCGGGGGAGCATGGCCGTTATGCGGTCCCACGTGTCATGATGTACCAAGGCGATGCACGTGTCCCTCTTGAGGCAGAAGCAATACTAGTACGTGGTTTGAGATGATGTCGAACCGAAGTGTGAAATAATGGTTGCTTCATTCGTCTGGGAAGGTGCGGCATTGTGATTTGACGTCTCATTGCTCATTACTAACACTGGGCCGGTACGAGTGGGGTGCGTCCCCCCTGCTGTTATGCACTATTATTTCATGCTTGACACGTCGACCCGGTTGCTATATGTCCCACATGTCGGCGACAGGAAGTACAAAATTCATGAAAGGGAGCGTCGACGGAGGAGTATACTATAGAATTTATGAAAGGGAGCGACTTAGTTTTGGAAAAATCTGTTTTTATGGAGTACGTACCCACTAGGGTTTATAGGGCTCATCTAAAAAACATTCGTTTTTCCATTTGATAAGTCTCAATTCTAGTACTATACTAGTAGTAGTACCATTACATGTTGGATTTCGAGGTGCGTTAGATCACCCGACGCAAGCAGTGTCAAGAGGAAACTAACCAATGCATGTACAAGTTCATGGAAATTTAGTGGTCATTCATGCATTCGTTCTAATTAATGCCTCGGTAAACATAACTTCTTGAGAAAACGAGCGTACTGTGCAAACTACGAAATTAATTCGACCACTCACCGTCTACCTTGGTTGGAGAGATTTTGAAATTGAGCTATAAACTGGAAAGGAGGGAGTAGTAACTTTTGTCTCGATTACTATTTGTGGCCTTGTATAGATGCAAAATGTATTTTTTTATAGTGGCCTTTTATAAGTAAATAGAGGGAGTACTAACCAAAGTACGTAGTAGGGACGAGCCACCGCGCATGTGGGCGAGGGAGCGGGCGTAAAGGCATACAGTAGTACTCCAGCTTCACCTCATCCTGCGAGCCACCGTGCCCGTGGGCGGGGGAGACGGCGTACTAAGCAAGTTTCTCCTTGTTCTGCGAGTTGACGGGACACATCAAAAGTACTCCAGTGTATAGAACCTTGCCTCTAAGGTAGGCCCCACATGGTTTGCCTCTTTTTTTAATTTAACATAACGTGTCAAGTCGCAATTTGTTTGTTCACCCGTGGTAGACGATCCTCCCTCCACCAAGTGGACAACTAGTACACGTGCCAAATTACCACGTGGGCTGCCTTTTTCATACAGAAATGAGCTCCACCGTGTACCTGCGCGGGTGTGGTTGGGGAAGAGACGGGAGTACGTGCGCCGTGCGTGCACCTCTTCTCTTCGTGCACGTCCCCCACCTACGTGGGTGTGTGTGAGAGAGATACAAACCTAGACATAATGCGCTGTCCATCCCCATGCCTCCGCCCAGTCCGACCACCAGTCACCACCACGGCACCACGCCCCACTCCTCACCTTATCTCTCATATTTCTCCCTCCATTTTTATATACAAGGGGCCACTATCAAAATTACAATTTGCAGATATACAAGGCCACTAACACTAATCGATGCAATATTAATGGTATTTGCCTCGTGGTACTAGCAAAGGAGGACATTAATTATCCCTTGCATGCATGCGGGAGTTTGTAAAAAAATGCATCTTGATGTTCCGTACAATGCACGGGCATCTTGCTAGTCCATGAAATAACACATGGCAAAATTCCACGGCGAACGAGGGATTTGAATCTGTTGGGAGGGGCTGTTTGGATCTTGCCCGGGGTAGCCAAAATATTGGCGACCCTTTTGTCCACTGGTGCCTTTGCCACCGATGAACGAGGAACGGCTCGGGTGCTCATGCTGTCATGCATCCTCCAGCGCGCACGTTGGAGACAAGCTCGCACGAGCTGTGTTTTTTTGTCCCACAACGCCGCCCGAGCCGCCCGCAGACCGACAGGCAACCCGCAAGTTATGCCATCCAACCATAGCCGCACACATTATGACAGCAACTCAACCAACCGGACGAAATTCACGCAAACACGTAGACAAACTGATACTCATTCATGCAACCATCGGAGTATTTCATATAAACAACGACGGAAATCATATAAAATACCGGATTTTCACACAAACATGACGGATTTCATTACATTCAAATGAACTACGTGGTGCTATGGACAGCACATGTATATAATACATGGCCTAAATGGTCGCCCGCCGATCGATTTGTGTTCCTCATGTCCGGCAGCATGATCACCGGACTGCCGGGAGCCCCGGAGGTATATGCTTCAGCGCAAAGGACGGCTCGCTTCCCCACTGCCCAACTGATATCATTGGCTGGTGCCGAAGATGATGGTGGCCGGCACCGGTTCGAGTTCATCACCGGCCACTACTTCACCATGGCCGGCACCGGCTCGAGTTCATCCTAACATTGACCTCTTCCGTGGAGCCCATGCGGGGTCGATGAAGGTCCTCGCAACAAAAGGATCTGGCAAGACACCTGCTGTGTACACCGGCGTCGCCTCCGCGGTGGCCTTCATGGGACCCAAGCGGCGGCAGCCTCCCGTGTTCTACTTCTCCTCGATGATGGTGGCGGACGCGGAGGCGCTGGCCACCGACTCGTCGCTCTCCGCGCACCCGGCTTCTGTAGCTGCTTGCATGGCGCGGCCGCCGGCATGGGAGTCTCGGCCACAGAAACGGGAGACGTGGTACGAGGCGGTGGCGTGGACGACAGCAACGACGCCCGTGCGCCGCTCCTCGTCGAGCTGGCCTGGAGCGGCGAGTTGCTGAACCGCGCACCGGCTTGGGGCGGCAACTGGCTCCGTCGGGCGAGGGGAGGGTGGTGGATCAGTGAGCTGCATAGCTGGTATCCGGCAGGCTACCCAGTCGGCTTGGATGCGGAATAACTACTCTTCGTAAGCCATTGTAAGAGTGGACAAAATGGTGGAGGAGATAGGGGAGCGGCGGAGGTGTGCGATTCTTGGCTGGCGTTTGGCCTCGTTTAAATAGGAGATTAAATAGATAGTGGACGGGAGGAGCTCGGCCGGTGTTGCGTTTAACGCCGGCCCGGTCATGAACGGACATGTGTCCAGAGTGGGTTTCTCGGCTTCCACACGGGCGGGTTTCATGGAGGCGTTTGAATGCGGCACGGAGGCGTGTTCAGCCGGGCGTTCCGCGAGTGGCCCCCTCGACTCTGACCTAGGACACCGCACCGTTCTTCCACTGATGTGTGGGCTCTTTGGGTGCATGGCCTGCATGTCAGTGACCCAACATAGGCAGCGCATAGCAGAGGAACCTTTGGTGGGCCAGGGCAGTCAGAAGCGGGCATTTCATAAACCGATGATTTTTCATTGAGTGTGACATCATCTTTTTCATGTAGTTAAGCGTGTGTCTTGTGTCGTGTGCTGTGTGCATGCAGGCGTGCGAGTGTTGCGTGCGTGCAAGGGTGCGTTTCAGTGTTGCATGCATGGGTGCGTACATGCAAGGGTGTGTTTCAGTGTTGCATGCATGGGTGCGTACGTGCGTGTGTTCGTGAGTGCATGTGTACGTGTCAGTGTTGCACGCCAGCATGCGTGTGTGTGTGTACGTTATGTGTACCTGTCAGTGTTGCACGCCTACATGCGTGCGTGTCTTGCGTGCGTGCATGTGTACGTGCAGGGTGAGGCTACACGTCAGTCGACTGACTTTTTCAACTCTGGTCATTAGATTTCCCAGCCGTTG
>NC_041385.1:419203201-419226484 GCF_002162155.2 Triticum dicoccoides
CCGAGCCGCCAGCCACCACCGGCCAAACCGCCCGCCCCCGCCGCCCGCGGCCGCCCCGCCCTCCCCGAAACCACTCCCCACCGTCGGTCTGCCGCCGCACCTTCGATAGAGTGGGCCAGCATATATGATCTTGAGATTTTATGAAGTCACCATAGGTGCCTCGTAGTCGAGTGGAACGTCTCCTCCACTGAACGTACATCGCCGGAAAATACTGAAATTAACACAAGATAAATGCGAGCACCGGGACTTTAACCTTGGTGGGCTCAAGAAACCACTGTCCTCTAACCATCCAACCACATGTTGGTTAGCACGACAAAATGTATGTGGTGACCGTGATGAGCTTATTCTGAAGTCCAGTGACCATATCGTGCTTTCGCTTCAAATACAATGACCGTAAGTGTCGTCAACAAAATACGGAGCATGCATCAAATGCAAAGTCCGTCAATGTCATCAAAAAAATATGGAGACATATCGTGAGCTAGATACCGTTGTACTATTGTATATGCTTATTTTCTTACTGGCCGATTGCGTGTGTGGTGTGGTGGGCACATCATTTCTAGTTGTGGTGGGTCAACATGAAGACTCATGGGTCGGTTCCATCCTGCACCACATATAGGTTGGACTGAGACGTGTTATACAAGCTTGGGGGCTAGTTCGTCGATAGTATACACACACGCACAATGCCTGGTATTCACGTGTACTTTGTACACACCCCTAACACTAATATACAGTACCAGGAGTAGGCTCTTTCTTCAACTACAAGGGTCCGATCCGAACTAGGGTAAAACTTTGCCTCGTATTACCATCCAGCCTAATAGCCAGGGATATCCTACCGAATGATATGATGAAATCATATCTGCCAACTACTATTAGAGAGGTGTGTCGGGGGGGGGCAATGTGTGCGAGAGAGGCCTAAAGATAATGTGCGTGCCGGAGACATGTAGGCACATATATGTGCGTATAGAGGGCTAGTAGAGACCGTGCATGTGTATGTATGCATGTGAGAGAAATAGTGTTTTCCAACTGAGATTAGTGAAAAGAGTGGTACATAGTAGTCAGAAAGAGAGATAGAGAAACAGAGAGAGCATGTGTGTGAGACACCCCGACACCCTGAGAGAGATTGTGAGCATGTGTGAAAGAAAAATGCCGATGCATATAAAGTGTGTGCACTTATGCGTTAGATAGAGAGATATCTATGTGTAAAAGGCGGTTCTACGCATTAAATTAAAATATAAATGGCATTATTATTTTTGGATGAGATCATGAATTTTGTAAAATTGCGTATGGACGAAAATTGGTCTATCAGACACCCATACTCTATTGAATTCTAGCATGTGCATGTGTTTATTTCATATTATCGATCCATAGAGTGAGAGCGGTTTGAAATACAGGCAATGGATGCTTTTGCAATTCATATATAAACATTAATTAGTGCACTCCATGTAGTTAGTGTGAAGCACTTTATACATTTGTGACTTGCATGGATACATTCCAAATTGCTAGCTACGAAATAAAATACATGTCGAATTGAACATAAAGGGGGTTTCGAAGATTCGAATTCATAGGAAGTGCATTCATCTATTTGAACCAGAGATAATGGCATTTGTAAATCAGATGTAAAAGGGGGCATCAATCTTTGTTGTGAGTTTGAACATGGTATATATATTCATACGCATATCTAACTTTTTTTTGCAACCAAGGAGATTATACCTGGAACCATGCATGAACTGAGGTAAGTTGCATATTTTTTTAATATATACTCGTGTACAATATATATTAAAATGTACCCCCTCCATTCCAAAATAATCGTAGCTTTAGGATTTTCAAGAGTAAAGATTTGTGAAGTTTGACAAATCCTGAAAGTTCAATTCAAGAGAACCAAAAACGTTAATGCTTCTGCTCCCAAATATTGAACGAAGCGCCAAATAGGCCTCTGGTCACCCGAAACCACGTGAGACTAATGTTTTGGTGGTAGGAAATTACTGTCCTGACTCTGGCCTGTGTAGCCTATCGGCCCGATGTCCAAAGGTCTAAACCGGGGTAGGTTTGTAACTTCACCAAGACACCAGTCTCAACAGCCTCCGAGAAGCATTCATACGTCGTGGGCGCCTAAACACCCATGCGCTCGGCCGAAATCTATCCCGCCCACATTTGGGACACCTGACATGACTGTCCTACCCCCAACCCGCAATATGTCCGAAATTTTAGATGGGGGCAAAGTTTGTAAGTTTCCCCAAATTTGAAACAAGCGCGTCTCAATCCGAAACATTGTTCCCCCTTAGTTCCCCGCCTCCCTCCATTTCCCCATTCATACTCCGTGGGCGCGAAAACGCCCTCTCCACCAGCCGCGAAACCCCAACCTCCTCCATCCTCCACCCCATAGCGGCCAATCCACCGCCGCCCTCCTCCATCATGCCGGAGCCGGTACCCCAACGTCATCGTCCAATGCAACCGCAACCACAATGCCCTCAAGGACTTAGCAGCTGAAGCTGAGGCAGAGCTGCCTCCATGACGCCGACGCCGATGTGTGCCATACCAGAACCACTCCGACCACGCCGTCCTGCGCCTCACTGCTGCGGCTCCACTATCGCAACCGTCCACCACATCGGAGCTGTTCCCGCTATGCCGTCGTTCGCCGCCTCGGATCTGGTTCCCCACAGCCGACAGACGGCCACCGCACCACACTCAACAACTTGGCCATGGGTTCGTCCAAGGCTGCACCGTCCTCCACAACTTTTGGTTTCCAGCGAACAACAAGATCGTCGGAAAAACAGAAGGAGGACACAGCACTGCCAGTAGAAAGAGGTACTCCTCTTCCCTTATTCGTGCAAATCTTACATCTCCGCTCACACCGTATTCATCTCACGAAAGAAACTAGTTGAGTGCTTCTTACTGCATCTTCTTCATGATACTAAATGCACAAGGTGTCCTCCCTTTTACTATTTCACCTTTGCTAGAGGTCAGTAGCCCACCTGGATTTCAATTCAGGGTCAGTCGAACCGCAATTAAAAGAAGCAGCACCCGCTTAGGCGTGTGGAGCACCTAGTCCGCCTGTTTCCCGGGGAAGCGGCACATCCGTGTCTATCATAGGGGTGTGGGGCGCAGGAGCTGCTTGCGCCCGATCTGGAGGTCGGCGGGGCTTGAATGGATGGCCGGGGGGGGGGGCAGTGCCAAGCATGGCAGTGCGGTGAGGACGAGGGGAGGGCGCAGGCAGGGGAGGAATACTGGGCCGATGGTCACTGGCGTTTCGAGGAAGATTGTCAACACTGACTGGCTAGAGGTAGATGAAGGCGATCTCCCTGTTCTTTGTACATCGGACGGTGCAGAAAAAATGGACTGACCTATTTGCTTTCAGTCGACTGTTATTTTCATAGAATCCTGTAGTAATTGACTGTGCCATGCATGTTGTAGAGCTATCATATGTCTCCCATCATTTATTTCTCACTGACCTGCTATTTGCTACCTTTACACTGTACTAATTGTGCACACACTTCACCCACACTCACACTATTGTTTTTTTATGCATGAGTATTTCAGACTCTGACGCAGTGTTGATGAATGCAGAAAAGAAAAGACAGAAGTCGCTCCAGTGTAATTCGAAGATAAGCAGTAAGCGTTTCAACGCTCTAATGGGTGCAGTGTCAGCAGTTGGAGACAGTAAAAGTAGCTCTGCAGTTGATGATCTCAATTGCCACACACAACCATCCCAGGTGCCTGCTTTAACTTCGCGTTGTCAAATGTGGTCGCATGTTGCATATGGTGTCTAGCTTGTATTGCTTCCAATTTGGTTAAATTGCATCTGCTTAGTTTACACATTATACCTTTGATAATGACATGCCTTCCTGTTTTTCATACATACTACATATGTCTATTAACCATGTTCGTACATCAAACTAATGCTCTTTTGTATCCCTCGTCAATCACTTATGATGAGACAGTCACCCAGGTGGGTTACTGTGAGACGCCCTACTCGTTTAAAGAGTGCAGTGTCATCCTCCCCACATGATTCTCAAGAAACAACAAGGCTAAATGAAGATAGTCAACGTAGCTCTCTAGTTGATCACCGCAATTCCCCCACACCACCATCGCAGGTGCTTGCTCTTACTTGGCAGTGTGATATGTGGTTGCATGTTGCATATGGTGTCTACCTTGTAATGCTTCTAATTAGGGTAAATTGCATCTGCTTAGTTAACACATTATACCTGTGAATATGACATGCCTTCCTGTTTTTGGTACATACTACGTCTTTCTATTAACCATGTTCTTACATCAAACTACTTCTCTTGTGTATCCCTCATCAATGCTCCTAATTTGTTAAATTGCATATCCTTAGCTTACACATTATACATGTGAATATGACACGCCTTCCTGTTTATGGTACATACTACATCTGCCTATCACACCATGTTCTTACATCAAACTACTGCTCTTGTGTATCCTGTGTCTGTCGCTTATGATGAGACAGTCACACGCGTGGGTTAATATGAGACGCAATACTCTTATAAAGAATGCAATTTCATCCTCTCCACATGATTCTCAAGAAACAGCAAGCCTAAATGAAGATATTGAACGTTGCTCTCTACCTGAAGACAGCACTTCCCCTACACCACCATCGTAGGTGCTTGCTCCAACTTCGCAGTGTGATATGTGGTTGCATGTTGCATACGGTGTCTAGCTTGTAATGCTTCTAATTAGGGTAAATTGCATCTGCTTAGTTTACACACTATACCTGTGAATATGACATGCCTTCCTATTTTTGGTACACACTACATCTATGTGTTAACCTTGTTCTTACATGAAACTACCTCTCTTCTGTATCCTGCATCAATTACTTACGATGATTCACCTTTATTCGTTGCATATTGCATATTATTTCTAGCCTGTTGCCATCTATTGCTTCTAATTTGGTCAAATACATTTGTTAGGGCACCCTTTTAATTTGGCAGAGTGATATTGGTTTCATCTTTCATATGGTTTCTAGCTTGCATCGATTCTAACAAGTTCAAGCACCTTGTGCTTAGTTTACACTTTATACATCATACATGTCAATATGTCACGCCGTCCTGTTTTTCATACATATTCCATCCTCCTATCATGCGGCTGCCTTACATGAAAGTAGTGTTCGTCAGTATCATGCATCAATAAGTTCTGAAGAGCAAATTTTATTCCTATTTCTTATGGGTTTGACTTGACAAGGCAAAATCAAGAAAGAGGAAGGAAAAGAGTAAGGAAGGCGATGATGGTGGTCCTCTACAGCAACGTAAACGGAGCATCTGTTCCGATTCTCCTTGTACTGATAGTGCATTACATGGTCCAAGTCTTCGCTCCCCTACTCCACCATTCAAGGTGCTTGCTCTAACTTGGCAGTGTGTTATCTGGTTGCATGTTTCATATGGTGTCTAGCTCGTATTGCTCCTAATTAGTGTAAACTGCATCTGCTTAGCTTACACATGATACATGTGAATATGACACGCTTTCCTGTTTTTGGTACATACTATATCTGTCTATCACACCATGTTCTTACATGAAACTACTCTTCTTGTGTATCCTGCATCAGTCACTTATGATGGGACACCTTTAAGTTGGCAGTGTGATATTGGTTTGCGTCTTGAATATGATTTCTAGCATGTATTGCTTCTAGTTTGATGAACGCCACCTATGACGAGACAGTTTTAACTTGGCAGAGTGATATTGATTGCACCTTCCATATGGTGTCTTGCAGTGTTTCTAATTTGTTGAAGTGCCTTCTGCTTAGTTACCACATCATAGGTGTGAATATGTCAAGCCGTCCATTTTTTTCATACATATTCCATCCTCATAACATGACTTTGCCTTTCATCAGAGTAGTGTTCGTCAGTATCATGCATGAATGAGTTCTGAAGAGCGAATGATATTCCTTTTTCTTGTCGGTATGACCTCACAATGCAAAATCAATAAAGCTGAAGGAAATTGGCAAGGCATTGGACGATGGTGGTTGTCGGTGTCAAAACCGGCGGATCTCGGGCAGGGGGTCCCGAACTGTGCGTCTAGGCGGATGGTAACAGGAGACAAGGGACACGATGTTTTTACCCAGGTTCGGGCCCTCTCGATGGAGGTAAAACCCTACTCCTGCTTGATTGATATTGATGATATGGGTAGTACAAGAGTGGATCTACCACGAGATCAAGGAGGCTAAACCCTAGAAGCTAGCCTATGGTATGATTGTTGTTCTGTCCTATGGACTAAAACCCTCCGGTTTATATAGACACCGGAGAGGGCTAGGGTTACACAGAGTCGGTTACAATGGTAGGAGATCTACATATCCGTATGGCCAAGCTTGCCTTCCACGCCAAGGAAAGTCCCATCCGGACATGGGACGAAGTCTTCAATCTTGTATCTTCATAGTCTTGGAGTACGGCTGATGATGATAGTTCGGCTATCCAGGCACCCCCTAATCCGGGACTCCCTCAGTAGCCCCTAAACCAGGCTTCAATGACGACGAGTCCGGCGCGCATATTGTCTTCGGCATTGCAAGGCGGGTTCCTCCTCCAAATAATTTATAGAAGATTGTGAACACCAGGATAGTGTCCGGCTCTGCAAAATAAATTCCACATACCACCGTAGAGAGAATAATATTTACACAAGTTCAATTTGCCGACGTATTTTGTGGCGTGATGTCACACCACAACCAAGCTTTTACTCGAATCGTTTTTATTATACCACCTCAGCGCGTTTAGCGAAGTGGTTTCCTTGGCACGTCTTGTCAAAGCAGAGATCGTGTTCCCCTTATTCCGGGATTCTCATCAATACGGACGTGGGTAACCCAACCGCACCCGTTGCCACGCCCCCTCCATCAAAGGCGAGTTCCAAACAGTCACGGGGACGGCTCTTGGTATTCTCCCTCTTTATAATGAGACCAAGGCCCGTTCCTTTTCTTCAATCCTCAATCGAATCCGCCCCTCGCCCCGAGTTCCAACACCCAGGGCTCCAGATTTGGGCACTTCGGACCTTCGACAATGTACGGCTCCGACCTACAGGGCCGGTGGATGCCCTCCTCCGTCACGGAAGAGGACGTGCTAAAGCTGAGAGACGCCAGGTACTTAACCTATGAGATTTCGCATAGGTTGCCTGCCCAAGGGCAAGTCATTCCTACTCCCGAGCCTGGCGAGAGTGTCGTGTTCGTGTCTCACCTCCGTCGGGGTTTAGGCTTCCCGATGGATCCCTTCGTGAGGGGGTTCATGTTTTACTATGGGCTGGAATTCCATGACTTGGCTCCGGAGTCCATCCTCCACATCTCATCATTTATTGTCGTCTGTGAAGCCTTCCTCCGCACTACCCCTCACTTCGGTTTGTGGCTCAATACCTTCAACGTGGAGCCGAAGATGATTGAGGGGCGTCAGGCAGAGTGCGGCGGGGCGGTTATAAGCAAGAGGGCCGATGAGGGAGTCCCGGACTAGGGGGTGTCCGGATAGCCGAACTATCATCATCAGCCGGACTCCAAGACTATGAAGATACAAGATTGAAGACTTCGTCCCATGTCCGGATGGGACTTTCCTTGGTATGGAAGGCAAGCTTGGCGATACGGATGTGTAGATCTCCTACCATTGTAACCGACTCTGTGTAACCCTAACCCTCTCCGGTGTCTATATAAACCGGATGGCTTTAGTCCATAGGACGAACAACAATCATACCATAGGCTAGCTTCTAGGGTTTAGCTTCCTTGATCTCATGGTAGATCTACTCTTGTAACCCACATCATAAATATAAATCAAGCAGGACGTAGGGTTTTACCTCCATCAAGAGGGCCCGAACCTGGGTAAAAACATCGTGTCCCTCGTCTCCTATTACCATCTGCCTAGACGCACAGTTCGGACCCCCTACCCGAGATTTGCCGGTTTTGACACTGATATTGGTGCTTTCATTGAGAGTTCCTCTGTGTCATCACCGATAGGCTCGATGGCTTCTTTGATCATCAATGATGATGCAGTCCAGGGTGAGACCTTCCTCCCCGGACAGATCTTCGTATTCGGCGGCTTTGCACTGCGGGCCAATTCGCTTGGCCAGCTGGAGTAGATCGAAGGCTACGCCCCTGGCCGTCAGGTCAGATTTGGAAGTTTGAACTTCACGGCTGACATCCGCGGGGACTTGATCCTTGACGGATTCGAGTAACAGCCGAGCGTGCCGTACTGTCATGATGGGCATGATTTAGCTCTGCAGCCGGACAGTACCCTGGAGGCCGCACTCGAACCCGCTCCGATCTTCGACTCGGAGCCGGCTGCGCAGACCAAGGATGGATGGCTAGACACCGCCTCGGGGGTTGCATCCTCTACGGCAATAGAGTCGAACACCGATCTTGTCCCCCACGAAGCTCGTGACTCCGAGGTGCCGGACTCCTTGCCGGACTCCGGACCTCCCGCGCCCCCTCCAGTCGAATCCGATTGGGCGCCGATCATGGAGTTCACCGCGGCGGACACCTTTCAACACTCACTTTTTGGCGACATCTTGAGTTCGCTAAAGTACCTATCGTTATCAGGAGAGGCCTGGCCGGACTGCGGCCAGGACGGTTGGGATGCGGACGACGAAGAAATTCAGAGCCCACCCACCACCCACTTGGTAGCCACTGTCGACGATCTAACCGACATGCTAGATTATGACTCTGAGGACATAGACGGTATGGACGACGATGCCGGAGACGACCAAGAACCAGCGCCCACCGGGCACTGGAAAGCCACCTCTTCATACGACATATACATGGTGGATATCCCAAAGGATGGGAACGGCGAAGGAATAGCGGAGGATGACCCCTCCAAGAAACAGCCCAAGCGCCGGCGTCAGCGGCGTCGCTCTAAATCCCGCCATAGCAAGAATGAGGATTCCAGCACCAGAGACAATAATACACCGTATAGCACCGAAGACAACCCACTCCAGCAAGATCCAGCACAGGAGGAGGGGGATGCCAGCCCTCATGAGAGAGCGGCCGAAGAAGAGGTAGACGACTATATGCCTCCCTCCGGAGACGAGGCAAGCCTCGACGGCGACGAATTCGTCGTACCTGAGGATCCCGTCGAACAGGAGCGTTTCAAACGCAGGCTTATGGCCACGGCAAACAGCCTTAAGAAAATGCAGCAGCAGCTTAGAGCTGATCAAGATCTGCTAGCCGACAGATGGACCGAAGTCCTCGCAGCCGAAGAGCATGAACTCGAACGCCCCTCCAAAAGCTACCCCAAACGTAAGCTGCTCCCCCGATTAGAGGTGGAGGCATATGATCCCGCTTCACCAGGAGACAATACGGCTGATCGACCACCCCGTGGTCGCGACAGAGAGGCCTCAAGGCCCTTCACTAGACCCGTACCCCGGCATCACTCGAAAAGCACAAGGCCATAGGGGAACACTCCGGACCTGCGAGACATATTGGAGGATAAGGCAAGACAATCAAGATCGATCTATGGATCATGTGGGCGCCCCACGATACGTGACGATCACCGTCACCCCGGACACAGTAAGTCCGGCCGGGCCGAACACAACAGACAAAGCTCTTTTGAGCTCCGTCGCGATATCGCCCAGTACAGAGGCGCCGCACACCCACTGTGCTTCACAGATGAGGTAATGGATCATCAAATCCCATAAGGGTTTAAACCCGTCAATATTGAATCTTATGATGGCACAACAGACCCCGGTGTCTGGATCGAGGACTATCTCCTCCACATCCACATGGCCCGCGGAGACGATCTCCACGCCATCAAATATCTCCCACTCAAACTTAAAGGACCAGCCTGACACTGGCTTAACAGCTTGCCAGCAGAGTCAATTGGGAGTTGGGAGGACCTGGAAGCCGCATTCCTCGATAACTTCCAAGGCACGTACGTGCGACCACCAGATGCAGATGACCTAAGCCACATAATTCAGCAGCCAGATGAATCGGCCAGATAATTCTGGACATGGTTCTTAACCAAGAAAAACCAAATCATCGACTGTCCGGATGCCGAGGCCCTCGCGGCCTTCAAGCATAACATCAGCAACGAGTGGCTTGCCCGGCACCTGGGACAGGAAAAGCCAAAATCCATGGCAGCCCTTACATCACTCATGACCCGCTTCTGTGCGGGTGAGGACAGCTGGCTAGCACGCAGCAACAACCTCAACAAAAATTCTAGCAGTCCGGATATCAAGGAACGTAGTGGCAAGTCGCGTCGCAACAAAAACAAACGCCGCATCAACGGTGATAAACAGTGAGGATACGGTAGTCAATGCCGAATTCAGAGGCTCTAAACCCGGTCAATGGAAAAAGCCATTCAAAAGAACAACTCAGGGTCCATCCAATTTGGACCGAATTCTCGACCGCTTGTGCCAGATACATGGCACCCCTGAAAAGCCAGCTAACCACACCAATAGGGACTGTTGGGTGTTCAAGCAGGCAGGCAAGTTAATTGCCGAAAACAGCGACAAGGGGCTACATAGCGACGACGAGGAAGAGACCCGACCGCCGAACAATAGAGGACAGAAAGGTTTCCCCCCACAGGTGCGGACGGGGAACATGATATATGCCGCGCACATACCCAAAAGGGAGCGGAAGCATGCAGTCAGGGATGTATACGCGATGGAGCCAGTTGCCCCGAAGTTCAATCCATGGTCCTCTTGCCCGATCACCTTTGACCGAAGGGACCACCCCACCAGCATTTGCCATGGTGGGTTCGCCGCATTGGTTCTAGACCCAATCGTCGATGGATTTCATCTCACCAGAGTCCTGATGGACGGCGGTAGCATCCTAAACCTGCTTTATCAGGACATGGTGCGCAAAATGGGCATAGACCCCTCAAGGATTAAACCTACCAAGACGACCTTTAAAGGCATCATACCAGGTGTAGAAGCCAATTGTACAGGCTCAGTTACACTGGAAGTGGTCTTCGGATCCCCGGATAACTTCCGAAGCGAGGAGTTAATCTTCGACATAGTCCCGTTCCGCAGCGGCTATCATGCCTTGCTCGGACGTACCGCGTTCGCAAAGTTCAACGCGGTGCTGCACTATGCATACCTCAAGCTCAAGATGCCAGGCCCTAGAGGAGTCATCACGGTCAACGGAAATACTGAATTCTCCCTCCGAGCGGAGGAACATACAGCGGCTCTCACGGCAGAAGTACAAAGCAGCCTTTTAAGGCAATTCTCGAGTCCGGCTGCTAAGCGGCCGGACACAGCTAAGCGTGCCCGGAGTAACCTACAACACGACCACCTGGCACATTCCGAGCATGCGTAGCAGTGCGGCCCCAACCCCAGCCCCTGTAAAACATTAAGACAGACCCTTCGCGTACTCCATTACGCTCTGAAGATACCATGGGCATGGGGCAAGGGGCTCGACCACGATAAGCCCAGACTACGGCTCAACCGCACCGGGGGCTCTTAAGTGTGTCGTTTCTTTTTCTTTTCCTTTTATTTTTTACCTATAGGACTCCGTTCGTCAGAGGCCCTGTCCGGCAGCAGACATGCCGAACCCACGATGCAACAACCAGGGAAGGAGAAAGGCTACAACGAAAACCCAGGTGGTCTCCATCATGAGCATTAAATCTGTTTTATGCATTATTCCATAGCCTACCCCTGGAGGGGGACATGTTAAACAGTCCCATCCCTTGCTTACCGCACCACTTGTATCGTCCTGCACTTACACCAGTTTTTATTGACTAAAGCAATGCAACACATTTTTGCTTCTAATTGCATTTCTTTCTTACACATATGTTCATCTATGACATGTTGCATCCGTACGTTTTGGTACGGCTAAATACACCAGGGGCTTATGTTTCCCGCGTTATGGTGTGATAAGTCCGAACACTTTCACAAGTGCGGCACCCCGAACTTATAGCATTATATGCATCGGCTCCGAATCATGTTCTTGGGTCAATAGTTGGGTTTGCCCAGCTCCCATGTTTTGGTACCTTACGTTCCGTTTTATCGGCTAAGGTAGCACTGGGAGAACCACTGCGATTGTGCCCCAGTTGAGCTGGGTTAACGCCTCAGTGGAGAAAGCTAAAACTGACCGTCATGATGAGGCGAGAGCTGGTCGCTGTTCAAGAGGTTCTTTGCGAGTCCCTAAAGACTTATGCCGCTTCGAGCGAGGAGCCGGATTCTGTCCGGCCAAGGTGTGGATAGCGCCCCAAATTCGGCCTTCCGAAAACTAGGGGCTTCGCTGAAATTTAAAATTATAGAATTCTATGCCTAAGTGAGAGTGTTCAAGCATTATAAGTCCGGTTGCCTTGTTCGTTGTGTTGAGCGCCTCCCTAGATGGACCCAAAAATGGGAACAAGAGCGCTCGAGTTTATCCCGAACACCCCAGCACTCGTGGCATGGGGGCTGAAGCCGACGACTTGCCATCTCTCAGATTTGATAAACAGCCGCAGAGAAGGTAATATTTTAAATTAACAAGCGTTGCTTAGCGCATATGAACCAAGTTTTCAGTGCACAGGATAATAAAATGCGAGTTTACTCAAATATTACATCTTTGGAGCACTCACCCGCAATAGTGCGGGCGCCCTTCAGCACACTCCTATAATACATCTCGGGCGTGCGATGCTCCTTGCCCTCTGGTGGGGGGTCCGTCACAAGCTTCTGGGCATCCATCTTGCCCCAGTGCACCTTTGCGCGGGCAAGGGCCCGACGCGCACCTTCAATACAGGCGGAGTGCTTGATGACTTCAACCCACGGGCACGCATCCACCAGCCGCCGCACCAGGCCGAAGTAGCTCCCAGGCATGGCCTCCTTAGGCCACAGCCGAACTATGAGGCCCTTCATGGCCTGTTCAGCCGCCTTGTGGAGCTCGACCAGCTGCTTCAGCTGGTCGCTAAGGGGCACCGGATGTCCAGCCTCAGCATACTGATACCAGAAGACCTTCTCCATTGAGCTCCCCTCCTCGGCCCGGTAGAATGCGGCAGCATCGGACACGCTGCGGGGAAGATCTGCGAACGCTCCTGGAGAGCTCCGAATTCGGGTAAGCGACAGGTAATTAACACTCACATGCTTACTTTGCATGAAAAATGCCTTACCCGCTGCTATTTTCTTCACCGCCTCTATCTCCTAGAGGGCCTTGTAGGCTTCGGCCTTAGCGGCTTTGGCACTCTCAAGAGCCGTTGCAAGCTCAGACTCTCGAGTCTTCGAGTCACGCTCCAGGCTCTCATGTTTCCTCACGAGATCCTGGAGCTCTTGCTGTACCTCCTCCACCCGCGCCTCCTGTTTCTCTCGCTCGGTGCGCTCCACAGCCGCATTGCGTTCGGCCGCGGCCACCGCCTCCTTCAGGGTCGCCACCTCGTTAGTGGCCCCTGCAATACCCCAGTTATCCTTGTCATTTTTCTTGCAACCAAATCCTTTTCTGTAAGGTACAATTTTCATAAGGTATTACTCACCTTTTTTTCCTCGAGCTGCTTCTTGGCATGGCCGAGCTCGTTCTCGGACCGCTCGAGGTTTTCCTTCAAAGTTTTGACCTTTGCAGTCAGTGCGGCAGAGGTCAGCAGCACAGCCTGCAATCCCATATTGACATATTTTCATGACTCCTGCGTTTATCTTTCTAAAGATCCTCAGTCCGGCTTTTCTTTCCGAACACCGAACCGAGCACCAGGGGCTACTGTCTATGCGGTACCATTTTACATATATTGAAATTCTTACCTCAAAGCCTGTTAGAAGGCTGCTGCAGGCTTCGGTCAGCCCGCTCTTGACGAGCTAAACCTTCTGAATCACCGCACTCATAACAGTGTGGTGTTCCTCTTCGATGGAGGCGCCGTTGAGCGCCTCCAACAAATTATCCGGCACCTCTGGTTGGACGGAGGCAGCCAGCATCACGGTCTTGCCCTTCTTACGAAGGGGTCGCCCGCCGGACTCCGGAGCCACTATGGGTTCCGGGGCTGAGTCCGGTGCAAAGTTCGGGAGGTTGTCCTGCGACACCTCCGGGGCCCTCTCCTCTTGGTGGGTCCCTTCCTGGGATCCACCTCGGCATCGTCCGCATCACGGGGGGTGGAGGCAGTCGGAAGAGAATCCATATCCGACGCCCCTAAGGACTCGCTCGACGAAGTGGGGAGATCATCCTTAGGCGGACTGCAGGGTTGTATGCGGCATTAGAAAGACATAATGCGGCGGAAAACGAAAACCTTGAAGTTATTCGGGAGTCCGGATACTTACGATCTCGCCAGAGGCTTGGCCCTTGGAGGCCAGTCCTCGTCATCGTCACTGGCGTTGGCGGAACAGTCCGGGGGAAGAGTTTTTCCCCTCTTGGACCCTTCGGCCTCCCTTGTTGGGGAGGCCTTCCTTTTCTTCCCTCCCCCCGCTGGGGGAGAGGCTTTCTTCTTCTCCTCGCCTTGGTGGGAGGAGTCGGCCTCGGATTCATCGTCCGATAGCACCTGAAAACGGGAACTCTTCCGAGTCCCCGTGGCCATCTTCTTGGCCTTCTTCTCCGGCACAACATGGGGTGCCGGAGCCAGCAGCCCCGTTAGGCGGGCGTCAGCTGGGTCCTCTGGCAATGGGGCCGGACGGATAGCCTGTGTGGCCTTCTTCAGCCAATACTGTCAAAGGAAAGGGAGTTTAGATCCCGCATAGAGTCAAACTATGAATAACAAGCGCCCCGTAAAGGACAATATCACTTACCTCGTTAGCTGGACGCTGCGAGCTGAATCCACGATCTTCGGTAGCGGATGCAGGAGCCTCGGCGCCCTTGAACAGGACCTTCCAGACCTCTTCGTATGTAGTGTCGAAGAGCCCATTCAAAGTCTGGTGCCGCGCCAGATCGAACTCCCACATGTTGAAGCCCCGTCGTTGGCACGGGAGAATCCGGCGGATGAGCATGACCTGGACTACGTTGACAAGCTTGAGCTTCTTGTCCACCAGCTTCTGGATACAGGCTTGGAGTCCGGTCAGCTCCTCCGAATTCCCCTAGATCCGGCCACTCTCTTTCCAGGAGGTGAGCCATGTGGGGATGCCGGATCTGAATTCGGGGGCCGCTGCCCATTCGGGATCACGCGGCTCGGTGATGTAGAACCACCCCGATCGCCACCCCTTGATAGTTTCCACAAAGGTGCCCTCCAGCCACGTAACGTGGGACATCCTGCCCACCATGGCGCCTCCGCACTCTGCTTGGCTGCCCTTCACAACCTTCGGCTTGACACTAAAGGTCTGGAGCCACAAGCCGAAGTGGGGCTAGATGCAGAGGAAGGCCTCGCACACGACGATAAACGCCAAGATGTTGAGAATAAAATTCGGGGCCAGATCATGGAAATCTAGACCGTAGTAGAAACATGAGCCCCCGGACAAAGGGATGAAGTGGGAAGCCCAGTCCGTGGAGGAAATGGGGAAGGAATACTACCCTCTCATGGGGCCTGGGGGTGGGGATGAGCTCTCCCTCGTTGGGGAGCCGATGCGCGATGTCACTGGACAAGTACCCGGCGCTGCGCAGCTTCTGGATATGCCCCTCCGTGACGGAGGAGGCCATTCACTTGCCTCCCGCTCCGGACATATTTGGAGAAGGTTGAGGTGAGATGTGCGGGCTTGGGCGCTAGAGCTCGAGTTCGCGGAGATGGATAAGCCAAGGAGGAAGAAGGCGCAGGTAAAAAGGTTGGATCTTTATCCCCTTATATGGGCGGACGGAAACATGCGTCCCCACCGGCCTGATAAAACTCGCTTATCTCCCAAGCGCCGCAATCAATGGCGCGGTTGGGTTACCCACATCCGTATTGATGGGAATCCCGTAATAAGGGGAACACGATCTCTGCTTCGACAAGACGTGCCGAGGAAACCGCCTCGCTAAACGCGCTGAGATGGAACAATAAAAACAATTTGAAGGCTTGGTAGTGGTGTGACGTTACGCCACAAAATACGTCAGCGGTTTGAACTTGTGTAATATTATTCTCTCTACGGTTGTATGTGGATTTATTTTGCAGAGCCGGACACTATCCTGGTGTTCACAATCTTCTATAAATTATTCGGAGGAGGAACCCGCCTTGCAATGCCGAAGACAGTATGCGCGCCGGACTCGTCGTCATTGAAGCCTGGTTCAGGGGCTACTGAGGGAGTCCCGGACTAGGGGGTGTCCGGATAGCCGAACTATCATCATCGGCCGGACTCCAAGACTATGAAGATACAAGATTGAAGACTTCGTCCCGTGTCCGGATGGGACTTTCCTTGGCGTGGAAGGCAAGCTTGGCGATACAGATGTGTAGATCTCCTACCATTGTAACCGACTCTGTGTAACCCTAGCCCTCTCCGGTGTCTATATAAACCGGATGGCTTTAGTCCATAGGACGAACAACAATCATACCATAGGCTAGCTTCTAGGGTTTAGCCTCCTTGATCTCGTGCTAGATCTACTCTTGTAACCCACAACATCAATATTAATCAAGCAGGACGTAGGGATTTACCTCCATCAAGAGGGCCCGAACCTGGGTAAAAACATCATGTCCCTCGTCTCCTGTTACCATCTGCCTAGACGCACAGTTCGGGACCCCCTACCCGAGTTTCGCCGGTTTTGACACCGACAGCCGATGATCCATGGCCCGATGGCTCTTTTCAGGAGGAGCTCGGCTTGTGGCAACAGGAGTGGTTCTATATCACCGCTCCCAGGGGCAACAGGAAGAGGCCGCCGCCCGCCTTTCGCTCGGTCCCTCCACAACGGCTGACGTCATGGGTCAACAAAGGGCTTGACTGGGGGCGTCCAAGGACGTACCCCTATTGCAGGGCCGGATTCTAGACCTCCAAGAGAGGGAGATCAATCTGGTCGTAGTGACGCAGGTTATACTGATTCGGCGTCTTCTGGCCCTGCAAACGTCGCTCCCTCCGCCTGTGGGAATTCAATCCAGAGGGACCACAAGCTCTCCAACACTTCATGGGTACGACACCCGTGGAGATGTACAAACTATTCTTCAGATCACAAGAGATGTGTCCGGACTTGACCGAGGACGCTGGCTTAAGCTGCAATCGCCCGGATACTCAAGTAAGTAGCCCCGTGTCCGGACATATTGTCCATTTATTTATCATGGATTTGCCTTTTAACCAGCTATCCCTTGGACAGGAGTGGATAGCGCGAGCAAAACTGATACGGTGTCCGGCCCCCTCCCTGAGACCATGTCGGATCCCGTGTTAATCAAAATGTTGGAGGTAGCGCCTTCGGAGGAGGGCGAAGGAGGGAACAGGGAAAGTACCACCTCTGCTAAGGAGGCTCTCAGCAAGGGGGGAATCAAGAATCCCTCCCTCCAGGGGGAGAAGAGGACCGCTTCCGAAGACCCGGAGGCCAAGGCCTCAAAGCGGGGAAAGAAATCTGCACCGGAAGGTCCTGTGCCGGGAGGAGTCCCGGCCGCACAGTCTCCCCAAAGGAATCAGCCCTCCAGCGAGCCGTAAGTAGAAAAGGGGGAGTTTTGTAATAAGGGACATCCCTATTTTATTTCTAAGGATAACCGAAGTTTTTACCTTGTAGTTCGGATCTCAGCCCTTCTCAGCAGAGCTCATCCTCGGGGGACCTTCGTCTGGAGATGATGGAGAGCGAAACGCCTCCATCTGCCGCCCCGTCAGATGGGGCGGACGACCCTGAGGTGTCGTCACGGAGGGTCTCCCCGAGGCGGTGGGTCCGGGGAGTTCGGCACCCACTGGAGTACGGCCGGTGGAGGTGCAGGATTTGCTCGAGAGGGCGTCTATCTCAGAAGATCACCGCACAATAATGAGTATGGTGATTGAAAGGATCTCATCCGCCGAGAGCGGGTTGCATGAGGCCGTCGGAAGCTTACTGACGGAGTTTGAGGTACGCAAAAAATGACATACCTTTTGATAGTTTTGCACATAGAGTGCGCCCTGTATAGATAGTAGCCCCTGAGACTCGATATGTTGTCGAAAGCGACAGCGTGCCGAGGATCATAATCTCAGTTATAAAATGTCGCCTTTCCTATGCAGGTGGAGGAACGTTTGGTGGCCAGCCGGACTGATAGAGTTGCCGAGCTGAAGCGGCAACTCGACGTTGCGGATGCGGACATCGCGCTGGTCAATAAACGACTTGACAAGTCACAAGGTAGGTGGTTTCTCCGCGGTCACCTGGTAAGGGGGCTGATGCCCACTCCTTACAACATGTATGCTTGATGCAGATGGTGCCGCTGCTGTGGAAGACCTTCGGGCAGAGCTTGCTCGAGCCAAGGAGCAAGCCAGAAAAAGTGATGCGGCTGCCTCGAAGGCAGCGGAGGAGCTAAAAGCCGAAAAGGCTGCTCACTGCCGAAGCAGGGAGGAGATGGTCGGAATGGCCGTGAAACTAAAAGATGCTACCGATCGCTATGAGGTTCTTGAAAGAGAACGCCAAGCGGAGCAAGAGGACCTGAATGAGGCCACCGCCGAAGCCAAGGATGCCCGTTCTGAATGCGGGCTATAAAGGAGGAACTGCGTGAGGCCGGAGACATTGCGGCTGGAAAGCCCTTTCTACTGCGTAGGAAGTTCACGGATCTGAAGTATGCTCAGTTGGGCCAGTTGTGGGGTGTGGAGGATCCTTATCTGAATTTGGCGGCGAGTGCGGCGGAGGCAGTCGTGCACTTCCGATGCCAGAAGGATCACGTAATGGAAGAGCTTTTTTGGTCTCAATTCCATAGTCCGGAGCGTCCACTTCCGTTGACCGATCGGTTGGTTGAGTGGGCTGAGCTGAATAGATTGTCCGGATTTTCCATGACGGATGTGGTGGCTCATCTGTGGCTGGAAAGGCCCAAGCCGAAGAGTTATTTTGGCTTATTGCAGCAATTCCTTGGGGTGGTGCCACATATGAAGGCGATGAAGCGGTCGGCATGCATAGAGGGTGCACGGATGGCTCTCGCCCGTGTTAAGACATACTGGGCGGAGATGGATGCCACCGATGTTGCATCCCGGGGTTCGGACAAAAGCCGATTACCCGCCGAGCACTATTTTGAGGAAGTCCTGCAGGGCGCTCGTTTAATAGAGTCGCAATGCTCGAAAAATGTTATGTTCAAATGACATGTATGACTGGTGAAATATCTCATGTGCTACCGTTAATGTATATGTATGTATAACCTGAAAGATGGCAGTCTTTGGCTTCAGCCCCCACGCACATGGTGCGGGGGTGGTTGCAAAAAAAAGCGCATTTTCACACTTAATCCAACGTCTTGGTTCTTTGAAGGAGGCGATAGCATAGCAAACTAGGCAACCAGACTATAATGCTTTATCACTTTCACTTAGCCATAGGAGCTCAATGGTGGGGCTACTATATAGCCCCTAGAGGCACCGCGCTCTCCGAACTCGGGGCGCGTGTGTGCCTGACCGGGAAGCGGTCCTTCGTCAAAGCGGAGGAATTCTAAACATTCCAGTAGTCGATCGAGTGGTTGACCAGTTGTCACGCCCAATATCCGACCCTATCCAAAAGGAACTCGCAGTCCCACCAAGGATAGACCCGCATATTGAAACGCTTTTGCAAGGTGGATATCATTACATCAACATTACATAATAGATGGGGATACATACATAAGGCATACCCTGCCACACGAATACAACATCACAATACATAAGAGCATCATCCGACTATGGATGAAACACAAACAGAAACTCAAACGACATCCACCCTACTAGCCCAGGCTGCCGATCTGGAACCTATCCCCTGATCGAAGAAGAAGCAGAAGAAGAACTCCAAACAAGCAAACATCGCTCTCGCGTCAAGATCATCGCACAACCTGTACCTGCAACTGTTGTTGTAGTAATCTGTGAGCCACGAGGACTCAGCAATCCCATTACCATGGGTATCAAGACTAGCAAAGCTTAAAGGGAATGGAAGGGGTAAAGTGGTGAGGCTGCAGCAGCGACTAAGCATATATGGTGGCTAACATACGCAAATAAGAGCGAGAAGAGAGCAAAAGGAATGGTCGTGAAGCTAGCAATGATCAAGAAGTGATCCTGAACTCCTACTTACGTCAAACATAACCCAGAAACCGTGTTCACTTCTCGGACTCCACCGAGAAGAGACCATCACGGCTACACAGGCGGTTGATGCGTTTTAATTCGGATCTGGTGTCAAGTTATCTACAACCGGACATTAACAAATTCCCATCTGCCTATAACCGCAGACACGGCTTTCGAAAGATTATACCCTGCAGGGGTGTCCCAACTTAGCCCATGACAAGCTCTCGTGATCAATGAAGGAATAGACCTTCTCCCAGGAAGACCCGATCAGACTCGGAATCCCGGTTTACAAGACATTTCGACAATGGTAAAACAAGACCAGCAAAGCCGCCCGATGCACCGACAAATCCCGATAGGAGCTGCACATATCTCGTTCTCAGGGCAACACCAGATGAGACTAGCTACGAGTAAAACCAACCCTCAAGTTGCCCTGAGGTGGCCCCGCAGGCAGCTCAGTTCGGACCAAAACGTAGACAAGCACTGGTCCGGGGGGTGCTAAAATAAAGATGACCCTCGGGTTGGCCGACCCAAGGGAAAGGGTAGGTGGTGGTGAGGCAAATGGTAAAACCAAGGTTGGGCCTTGCTGGAGGAGTTTTATTCAAAGCGAACTGTCAAGGGGGTCCCATAAATCACCCGACCGCGTAAGGAACACAAAATCCGGGAACATAACACCGGTATGACGGAAACTAGGGCGGCAAGAGTGGAACAAAACACTAGGCAAAAGGCCGAGTCTTCCACCCTTTACCAAGTATATAGATGCATTAATAATATAAGAGATATTGTGATATCCCAACCAAAATCCTGTCCACCGTGGAGAAATCTTCAACTTCACCTGCAACTAGCAACGCTATAAGAGGGCTGAGCAAAGCGGTAACATAGCCAATCATTGGTTTGCATAGGAAAGGTGTCAAAGGTTAGAGGTTCATGTCAATTTGGGATGGCTTGATAAACAGGTTATAGGTAGCGCAGCATAGCGATAGAACGAAGCAACTGACATAGCAATGATAGTAGTGAGATCTAGGGTAGCGGTCATCTTGCCTGAAATCCCGCAAGGAAGAAGAACGAGTCCATGAAGAAGACAAACGGATGAAGCCGAACCAACAGTAGACGAACGAATCCTCACGATCGGAACGAAACAGGAACTAACAAGAAGAAGCACACAACATGGTAAACACACCACACATGAACAAGGCATGATACACAACAAGCATGATGCATGACAATGCTACATGAAGCTACTCATGGCAAGAGATGATGCAAACAAGAGCAACACATCAAGACAAGTTTAAATGAGGTCGGGAACAACATATAACAATTCCGGTAAGTCCTGATATGCATATTTCGAAATTGGTCCAGATCTGAATAAACCTTATATTCAAGTTGTTAAACAGAAAGTTAAGATGCACAACGATGATCTACACGAGATTCTAGTCAAGTTACATATAAAGTTCATTTAGTTCGGAGCTATGGCCTAGAAGATATGAGCAATACAAGTTAAACATGGCATTGATGCAAAATGCATACAAACATCAAGCAAACATCTCAAAACAAGGATGCAACATGATAATATGAAACTACATGCAAAATCAAGCAAGTTCCATGTAGAGCACACTCAAAACGGAGCAACGGTTCAAACACATACACTCTATACAAGTTATAGCAACAATCTGTCCAAAACAGCAACTAGGCATATTGCAAGCATCAAAACAACAAACTACAGTACCACAACATAATAACAAAAGGCATGGGCATGATGTACAGGTAAATCATAACAAAACATGAACACTGAGCTAACTCCAGAAATCACTAGAACATGCTCAAACACACATGCTAAGATTGCAAGTTATAACAATTTCAGACTTTGCAGAAAATAACACCACGATGCAATGTTTAGAGCTATCAAACAACATGTTATAGGAACTTATAATGGCAAACAAAGGCATGGCATGAATCTACTAAATGCATAGATCAAATGTCCTTTACTGACCATAAGCCAAAAAGGATCAGAAAATATGATGGCACCCACGTAAACATAGCAAGTTATAATACAGATTCAAACATGGCAGGAACATAATTATGAAGGCATGTAGATGAGCTTGTGCAACTCACTAGAGATAATTACATGGCATGGCAAGGCACCCAACAGTAAGAAGGCATATTTGTGAAGCCAAGCATGGCAAGAGAAAGGTCATAGGATGCATGGAACACTAGGAACAATCATGGTAACAACTGAACTTAATGTTAACAGGCTGACAGCAACATTATGAAGCAACTTTGGAGCAAGATATGAACAATCTACAGCAAGCTATAAATGCAAACAGGGGAATGTATGGTTAGAGGATGACATGTAGATCAAAACATGTTTATAGAACATCTCCAGATTATGCATAGATTGATTAGTAGCAACATGTTTATATAGCATCACGAAATAACAGATTCAGCCTAGCAAAACAGCAACATCATGTACCCTACTTAACAAGCTCGATTCACTCACGACAAGTCATTGCATGACAAGATAAGCATAGCATCATCAAGAAGGCATGTTTGTGTAACCAACCAAGGCAAGAACAAGTCCATAGCATGCAAGGATCAACTACAACAACCTTGGCCAAATTGAATAACATGTAAACAATCTACCAGGAAACATTTTGAAGCAAAAGTAGAGCACGAAAATGACATGCTCGACTACTCCATAATTGCAACAAAGGGCATGAATGAATAGACAATAACCATATGTGCAAAACACCCTTACTGTAGTATCTCAAAATATGCATGGATCTCTCTGTAGCATCAAGTTTACATGGCATCAAAATAATTGCAGAACAGGGACTAAAATCAGCAACATTACGAAGCCTAGTTTGCATGCTTGTGCTAGTCACCACATTGATCACAAAAATACATGGCATACACCACTGTAAAGAAGACATAGCATAGATGAAAACACATGTAGACATCAACCTCATAGGATGCACACATCAATCATGGCAAAAATGACAAAAGAGCTCGTTCTGTTAACAGACAGCAGAAAACATCATGAAGCACTCTTACAACGATGATTCAGGCATCTAGATGACCTCAAATGAATATGATGCAATGGAATGAAATGATGTACTCGTCGAGACGAACAATTTGACATATTACACGCACAAAACGGAGCTACGGATGCGGAGATATGATGGCATGAACATGGCATGAAAATATGCAGATCTGAGGACTTAGGCAAATTTTGGACGGGGAAAGTCAACCTCGTGCACGGATTTCGAGGCAGGGCCGGATCTCGCCGGAGAAGCCGGCCGGAGCAGTGGGGAAGGGCGGCGCCGGCGTGGAGGGCTCGGGGTGGCTTGGCGGATGCGGATCCGGCCGGGAATGGCGGCGACCGGGCGCGAACGGCGCGGGCGGCGGCCGGCGAGG
>NC_041385.1:419227141-419234293 GCF_002162155.2 Triticum dicoccoides
GGCGCGCGGGAGGGGCGCGGGCCGGGAGGGCTGGGGATGGGCCCGAGCGGGCCTGGCGGCGCGGGAGCGGGTGCCGGGACGCGTGGCGGCGCCCGGTTGGACGGGGACAGCGGCGGGCTGACGTGGCCAGATCTGAATGGCCGGAGCGACGTGGCGGCTGGACATGTCCGGCGGGGCTGGACATGTCCAGCGCGCGAGGGGAGCGGGGCTAGGGTTTCGTCTCCGTTTTCGGGGGAGGGGGACTAATATATAGGTAGAGGGAGCTAGGAGAGTCCAAATGAGGAGCGGTTTTCGGCCACGCGATTGTGATCGAACGACCGAGAACATGGAGGGGAGTTTGCTGGGTTTTGGGCCACTTTGGAAGGGGTGTTGGGCTGCAAAGAGAAGGAGGCTTTACGGTTATCCGGTTAACCGTTGGAGTACCAAACGACCTCCAAATGGCACGAAACTTGACAGGCGGTCTACCGGTGCTAAACCAAGGCCACTTGGCAAGCCTCGGGCCATTCCGAGAAAGTTTAACACCCACTCACAACGAGAGACGAAAGGGGAACGTCGGAGGGCATAGGAGCGCCGGATTGCAAAACGGACAACGGGGAAAAGGCTCGGATGCATGAGATGAACACGTATGCAATGCAGTCCACATGATGACATGATGAAATGCAACACGCAAGCAAATGACATGGCAATGACATGGCAACGACGGCGAATAACTGGCAGACACCTGGCGCATCGGATCCGGGGCGTTACAACACTCCTCCACTAACAGAAGATCTCGTCCCGAGATCTTAGGACCGAGACGGAAGGGAAAAGGATGAGGTGAAGCAAGAACTCGAGAAGAAGCAAAGAATCGAGAGCACTCGAGAAGAAGAGAGGAACGACGAGGATGACGAGAATCAAAAACTCACGGAATCAGATGGACTATGAAACAACTCCGGTTAGAACAAGATAAGAAACGAATAAGACTGAAAGGATTTAGGCAGCACTCCGACTGAAAATGGAAGGAAAAGAACATGAACTTCACAAGATGGGATGGCACTTGACGATATGAACAACGCAAAGCCTCCGGAAGAATTGAAATAGAATTGAAAAGAACTTAGAAGGAAGGATTGAATGGAGTTGTTGAGGAAATCAACAACGAAAGAATAAGCTTGTTGTGGACTTATAGGTAACATCTCAAGATCATAAGGTGATAACCGGCCACAAACAGAAATGACTGGATAACTGAGAAGAACGAAGAAATGCAAAAATCCACTTTAAAAGAAAATGAAGAATTACTTGCTCTTCACGACGGGAGGAGAAAGATACTTGAACTCCATCCACAAGAATCTTGATGAACTCCTGAAGAATGAATTAAATCATGAAGAAACACCGTGAAAGAACTCCAGTAACAAAAGGATAATGAGAAAAAATTGAAGGATGAAAAATAAATAAGATAAAAGCCTTGCGATGATTTAGATGGAGGTTCCGACAAGATGGCTGAGGAAATTTTGAACTCCGGAAAAGAAAAGATGAAAACACTTGGAACTAGAATTTATTCATTAAGAACAAACTCCGAAGGAAAGGATTAATCGCTCTGATGAAATAAGAATAAGATTTATTGTATGCTTATCCTTCATCAAATTAAATTGATGACAAGCAACGGATTTTTGCATACTACTTATTCCTCTTGAAAAGGATTGAGAAGTGACATGACGCAAACTTGAGAAGGTCTTCATGAACCACCGGTAGGATTGGAAAGAACGAAAGAAATAAAATGATAATCAAGGAAAAAGAATGTGAATGAACCACCGAAAGAATTCGGAAATGACTGATGAAAGAGAATGAATCACCGGAAGAATTAGAAGGCAAATGTGCTTGAGGGGATTTAGAGAGACGAGAACGAAGAGAACTTGAGCTGATTAATGAACATTTGAATGAAGCGCCGGGATAACTGGAGAACGAAAACTGGAATGATGGCCTCCGGTGAAAATAAACAGAAATCAACTTCTGACACACTCCGGATGGATAAGAAAAGAATATCTGACAATTGGAATAATTCGTGAGGATAAAAGAAGCTAGAACCACGAATCTTCGAGAGAATGGACAAGATTTAGAGGAAAACTCTTCTTCAGTCTTCAAATGATGACGAGAAACACCACCAAAATTACTGAGATACTCCGGTAGAATGAAAAAGCGAAGGGGTTGAGCCAACAATGAAATGAATTGAAATCGATCTTGGAAAAGGCATGTGACTGATGAAATCCATTCTTACATCACACTTGAAAAGAATTAGGAATGGCTCCGGAATAATTAGAAGAGTCAGGTAAGATCCTGGAAAAAGACCTGTGGGTTAGGGCCCACTGAAAAGATAACACCGTTGAAAAGGTTTCTTGAAAAGATAGATGATGCACCGGAACAATTGAAATATTTGAATGAGGTGACAACCTCGAATTAATTGGAACACAGACGAATCTCCTGAGATGTCTTCCGAACTCCGGAATGATTGAATGGCGAGAGGCAAACGAGCAAGGAGAACACTTGATCGAAGGAAGAGAATATGATCAACCCTAAAAACTTGAATTGAATCCACCGGAGAAGAAAAGAGATGAAGAATGTCCACCGAGACGAGAATTCACCGGTTGAAACAATTGACGAAAGACTAAAGAGGCTCCACACGAATGAAATTGATGCTCGAAACAGACTCAGGCTCCGGGAAGAAGAGGGTGGGAGGGCAGGAAAACAAAGGCAACTTGGAAGGGGAAATCGACGAATATCTTGAAGAGAAAAACACCGGTTGAAATCATTGAGGAAAGAGAGCAAAACTTCGCACGAGTAGGATGGATATTCGATTACGGACTCCGGTTCCAAGAAGAAGAAGGGGAGGGCGGGTGGGAAAGAAAACAACTGAGGATTGAACTCAAAGATGAAGAGGCTCGAGTCGACTTGACGAGAAAATGCACTGGATGCAAAGAACTGAGGAACAACGATCGGAAAACCAACTGCGTGAACCTAAAGAAAAATTTGAAGGGGAAGAGGAGTAATTCCAACACACCTACGTCAAGATTCCTCACCAGAGCGACGAAGGGGCTGAGGAGTAAAAAGAATTCCTACTCTCCGATATAACTAGACTCCGAAACAGTTTTTTCTAGACTCTACAACGGCCAAACTACACGATCAATCAAGGGGGATCCTAGGGTCGGTTGAGGCTCTGATACCAACGTGTCACGCCCAATATGCGACCCTATCCAAAAGGAACTCGAAGGTCCCACCAAGGATAGACCCGCATATTGAAACGCTTTTGCAAGGTGGATATCATTACATCAACATTACATAATAGATGGGGATACATACATAAGGCATACCCTGCCACACGAATACAAGATCACAATACATAAGAGCATCATCCGACTATGGATGAAACACAAACAGAAACTCAAACGACATCCACCCTGCTAGCCCAGGCTGCCGACCTGGAACCTATCCCCTGATCGAAGAAGAAGCAGAAGAAGAACTCCAAACAAGCAAACATCGCTCTCGCGTCAAGAACATCGCACAACCTGTACCTGCAACTGTTGTTGTAGTAATCTGTGAGCCACGAGGACTCAGCAATCCCATTACAATGGGTATCAAGACTAGCAAAGCTTAAAGGGAATGGAAGGGGTAAAATGGTGAGGCTGCAGCAGCGACTAAGCATATATGGTGGCTAACATACGCAAATAAGAGCGAGAAGAGAGCAAAAGGAACGGTTGTGAAGCTAGCAATGATCAAGAAGTGATCCTGAACTCCTACTTACGCCAAACATAACCCAGAAACCGTGTTCACTTCCCGGACTCCGCCGAGAAGAGACCATCACGGCTACACACGCGGTTGATGCGTTTTAATTCGGATCTGGTGTCAAGTTATCTACAACTGGACATTAACAAATTCCCATCTGCCTATAACCGCAGGCACGGCTTTCGAAAGATTATACCCTGCAGGGGTGTCCCAACTTAGCCCATGACAAGCTCTCGTGATCAACGAAGGAATAGACCTTCTCCCAGGAAGACCCGATCAGACTCGGAATCCCGGTTTACAAGACATTTCGACAATGGTAAAACAAGACCAGCAAAGCCGCCCGATGCACCGACAAATCCTGATAGGAGCTGCACATATCTCGTTCTCAGGGCAACACCGGATGAGACTAGCTACGAGTAAAACCAACCCTCAAGTTGCCCCGAGGTGGCCCCGCAGGCAGCTCAGTTCGGACCAACACTTAGACAAGCACTAGCCCGGGGGGGCTAAAATAAAGATGACCCTCGGGTTGGCCGACCCAAGGGAAAGGGTAGGTGGTGGTGAGGCAAATGGTAAAACCAAGGTTGGGCCTTGCTGGAGGAGTTTTATTCAAAGCGAACTGTCAAGGGGGTCCCATAAATCACCCGACCGCGTAAGGAACGCAAAATCCGGGAACATAACACCGGTATGAAGGAAACTAGGGCGGCAAGAGTGGAACAAAACACTAGGCAAAAGGCCGAGTCTTCCACCCTTTACCAAGTATATAGATGCATTAATAATATAAGAGATATTATGATATCCCAACCAAAATCATGTCCACCATGGAGAAATCTTCAACTTCACCTGCAACTAGCAACGCTATAAGAGGGCTGAGCAAAGCGGTAACATAGTCAATCAATGGTTTGCATAGGAAAGGTGTCAAAGGTTAGAGGTTCATGGCAATTTGGGATGGCTTGATAAACAGGTTATAGGTAGCGCAGCATAGCGATAGAACGAAGCAACTGGCATAGCAATGATAGTAGTGAGATCCAGGGTAGCGGTCATCTTGCCTGAAATCCCGCAAGGAAGAAGAACGAGTCCATGAAGAAGACGAACGGATGAAGCCGAACCAACCGTAGACGAACGAATCCTCACGATCGCAACGAAACAGGAACTAACAAGAAGAAGCACACAACATGGTAAACACACCACACATGAACAAGGCATGATGCACAACAAGCATGATGCATGACAATGCTACATGAAGCTACTCATGGCAAGAGATGATGCAAACAAGAGCAACACATCAAGACAAGTTTAAATGAGGCCGGGAACAACATATAACAATTCCGGTAAGTCCTGATATGCATATTTCGAAATTGGTCCAGATCTGAATAAACCTTATATTCAAGTTGTTAAACAGCAAGTTAAGATGCACAACGATGATCTACACGAGATTCTAGTCAAGTTACATATAAAGTTCATTTAGTTCGGAGCTACGGCCTAGAAGATATGAGCAATACAAGTTAAACATGGCATTGATGCAAAATGCATACAAACATCAAGAAAACATCTCAAAACAAGGATGCAACATGATAATATGAAACTACATGCAAAATCAAGCAAGTTCCATGTAGAGCACACTCAAAACGGAGCAACGGTTCAAACACATACACTCTATACAAGTTATAGCAACAATCTGTCCAAAACAGCAACTAGGCATATTGCAAGCATCAAAACAACAAACTACAGTACCACAACATAATAACAAAAGGCATGGGCATGATGTACAGGTAAATCATAACAAAACATGAACACTGAGCTAACTCCAGAAATCACTAGAACATGCTCAAACACACATGCTAAGATTGCAAGTTATAACAATTTCAGACTTTGCAGAAAATAACACCACGATGCAATGTTTAGAGCTATCAAACAACATGTTATAGGAACTTATAATGGCAAACAAAGGAATGGCATGAATCTATTAAATGCATAGATCAAATGTCCTTTACTGACCATAAGCCAAAAAGGATCAGAAAATATGATGGCACCCACGTAAACATAGCAAGTTATAATACAGATTCAAACATGGCAGGAACATAATTATGAAGGCATGTAGATGAGCTTGTGCAACTCACTACAGATAATTACATGGCATGGCAAGGCACCCAACAGTAAGAAGGCATATTTGTGAAGCCAAGCATGGCAAGAGAATGGTCATAGGATGCATGGAACACTAGGAACAATCATGGTAACAACTGAACTTAATGTTAACAGGCTGACAACAACATTATGAAGCAACTTCGGAGCAAGATATGAACAATCTACAGCAAGCTATAAATGCAACCAGAGGAATGTATGGTTAGAGGATGACATGTAGATCAAAACATGTTTATAGAACATCTCCAGATTATGCATAGATTGATTAGTAGCAACATGTTTATATAGCATCACGAAATAACAGATTCAGCCTAGCAAAACAGCAACATCATGTACCCTACTTAACAAGCTCGATTCACTCACCACAAGTCATTGCATGACAAGATAAGCATAGAATAATCAAGAAGGCATGTTTGTGTAACCAACCAAGGCAAGAACAAGTCCATAGCATGCAAGGATCAACTACAACAACCTTGGCCAAATTGAATAACATGTAAATAATCTGCCAGGAAACATTTTGAAGCAAAAGTAGAGCACGAAAATGACATGCTAGACTACTCCATAATTGCAACAAAGGGCATGAATGGATAGACAATAACCATATGTGCAAAACACCCTTACTGTAGTATCTCAAAATATGCATGGATCTCTCTGTAGCATCAAGTTTACATGGCATCAAAATAACAGCAGAACAGGGACTAAAATCGGCAACATTACGAAGCCTAGTTTGCATGCTTGTGCTAGTCACCACATTGATCACAAAAATACATGGCATACACCACTTTAAGAAGGCATAGCATAGATCAAAACACATGTAGACATCAACCTCATAGGATGCACACATCAATCATGGCAAAAATGACAAAAGAGCTCGTTCTGTTAACAGACAGCAGAAAACATCATGAAGCACTCTTACAACAATGATTCAGGCATCTAGATGACCTCAAATGAATATAATGCAATGGAATGAAATGATGTACTCGTCGAGACGAACAATTTGACATATTACACGCACAAAACGGAGCTACAGATGCGGAGATATGATGGCATGAACATGGCATGAAAATATGCAGATCTGAGGACTTAGGCAAATTTTGGAGGGGGAAAGTCAACCTCGTGCACGGATTCCGAGGCAGGGCCGGATCTCGCCGGAGAAGCCGGCCGGAGCAGTGGGGAAGGGCGGCGCCGGCGTGGAGGGCTCGAGAGTGGCTTGGCGGATGCAGATCCGGCCGGGAACGGCGGCGACCGGGCGCGAACGGC
>NC_041385.1:419234904-419255921 GCF_002162155.2 Triticum dicoccoides
TGGCCGGGGCGGCGGCTGGCAGCGACGGTCGCCGGCGGAGACGAGGAGCCGACGGAGCAGCGGCGGGGCGCGCGGGAGGGGCGCGGGCCGGGAGGGCAGGCGATGGGCCCGAGCGGGCCTGGCGGCACGGGAGCGGGTGCCGGGACGCGTGGCGGCGCCCGGTTGGACGGGGACAGCGGCGGGCTGACGTGGCCGGATCTGATTGGCCGGAGCGACGTGGCGGCGGGACATGTCCGGCGGGGCTGGACATGTCCGGCGCGCGAGGGGAGCGGGGCTAGGGTTTCGTCTGCGTTTTCGGGGGAGGGGGACTAATATATAGGTAGAGGGAGCTAGGAGAGTCCAAATGAGGAGCGGTTTTCGGCCACGCGATCGTGATCGAACGACCAGAGCATGGTGGGGAGTTTGCTGGGTTTTGGGCCACTTTGGAATGGGTGTTGGGCTGCAAAGAGAAGGAGGCTTTACGGTTACCCGGTTAACCGTTGGAGTACCAAACGACCTCCAAATGGCACGAAACTTGACATGCGGTCTACCGGTGCTAAACTAAGGCCACTTGGCAAGCCTCGGGCCATTCCGAGAAAGTTTAACACCCACTCACAACGAGAGACGAAAGGGGAACACCGGAGGGCATAGGAGCGCCGGATTGCAAAACGGACAACGGGGAAAAGGCTCGGATGCATGAGATGAACACGTATGCAATGCAATGCACATGATGACATGATGAAATGCAACACACAAGCAAATGACATGGCAATGACATGTCAACAACGGCGAATAACTGGCAGACACCTGGCGCATCGGATCCGGGGCGTTACAACACTCCTCCACTAACAGAAGATCTCGTCCCGAGATCTTAGGACCGAGACGGAAGGGAAAAGAATGAGGTAAAGCAAGAACTCGAGAAGAAGCAAAGAATCGAGAGCACTCGAGAAGAAGAGAGGAACGACGAGGATGACGAGAATCAAAAACTCACGGAATCAGATGGACTATGAAACAACTCCGGTTAGAACAAGATAAGAAACGAATAAGACTGAAAGGATTTAGGCAGCACTCCGACTGAAAATGGAAGGAAAAGAACATGAACTTCACAAGATGGGATGGCACTTGACGATATGAACAACGCAAAGCCTCCGGAAGAATTGAAATAGAATTGAAAAGAACTTAGAAGGAAGGATTGAATGGAGTTGTTGAGGAAATCAACAACGAAAGAATAAGCTTGTTGTGGACTTATAGGTAACATCTCAAGATCATAAGGTGATAACCGGCCACAAACAGAAATGACTGGATAACTGAGAAGAACGAAGAAATGCAAAAATCCACTTTAAAAGAAAATGAAGAATTACTTGCTCTTCACGACGGGAGGAGAAAGATACTTGAACTCCATCCACAAGAATCTTGATGAACTCCTGAAGAATGAATTAAATCATGAAGAAACACCGTGAAAGAACTCCAGTAACAAAAGGATAATGAGAAAAAATTGAAGGATGAAAAATAAATAAGATAAAAGCCTTGCGATGATTTAGATGGAGGTTCCGACAAGATGGCTGAGGAAATTTTGAACTCCGGAAAAGAAAAGATGAAAACAGTTGGAACTAGAATTTATTCATTAAGAACAAACTCCGAAGGAAAGGATTAATCGCTCTGATGAAATAAGAATAAGATTTATTGTATGCTTATCCTTCATCAAATTAAATTGATGACAAGCAACGGATTTTTGCATACTACTTATTCCTCTTGAAAAGGATTGAGAAGTGACATGACGCAAACTTGAGAAGGTCTTCATGAACCACCGGTAGGATTGGAAAGAACGAAAGAAATAAAATGATAATCAAGGAAAAAGAATGTGAATGAACCACCGAAAGAATTCGGAAATGACTGATGAAAGAGAATGAATCACCGGAAGAATTAGAAGGCAAATGTGCTTGAGGGGATTTAGAGAGACGAGAACGAAGAGAACTTGAGCTGATTAATGAACATTTGAATGAAGCGCCGGGATAACTGGAGAACGAAAACTGGAATGATGGCCTCCGGTGAAAATAAACAGAAATCAACTTCTGACACACTCCGGATGGATAAGAAAAGAATATCTGACAATTGGAATAATTCGTGAGGATAAAAGAAGCTAGAACCACGAATCTTCGAGAGAATGGACAAGATTTAGAGGAAAACTCTTCTTCAGTCTTCAAATGATGACGAGAAACACCACCAAAATTACTGAGATACTCCGGTAGAATGAAAAAGCGAAGGGGTTGAGCCAACAATGAAATGAATTGAAATCGATCTTGGAAAAGGCATGTGACTGATGAAATCCATTCTTACATCACACTTGAAAAGAATTAGGAATGGCTCCGGAATAATTAGAAGAGTCAGGTAAGATCCTGGAAAAAGACCTGTGGGTTAGGGCCCACTGAAAAGATAACACCGTTGAAAAGGTTTCTTGAAAAGATAGATGATGCACCGGAACAATTGAAATATTTGAATGAGGTGACAACCTCGAATTAATTGGAACACAGACGAATCTCCTGAGATGTCTTCCGAACTCCGGAATGATTGAATGGCGAGAGGCAAACGAGCAAGGAGAACACTTGATCGAAGGAAGAGAATATGATCAACCCTAAAAACTTGAATTGAATCCACCGGAGAAGAAAAGAGATGAAGAATGTCCACCGAGACGAGAATTCACCGGTTGAAACAATTGACGAAAGACTAAAGAGGCTCCACACGAATGAAATTGATGCTCGAAACAGACTCAGGCTCCGGGAAGAAGAGGGTGGGAGGGCAGGAAAACAAAGGCAACTTGGAAGGGGAAATCGACGAATATCTTGAAGAGAAAAACACCGGTTGAAATCATTGAGGAAAGAGAGCAAAACTTCGCATGAGTAGGATGGATATTCGATTACGGACTCCGGTTCCGAGAAGAAGAAGGGGAGGGCGGGTGGGAAAGAAAACAACTGAGGATTGAACTCAAAGATGAAGAGGCTCGAGTCAACTTGACGAGAAAATGCACTGGATGCAAAGAACTGAGGAACAACGATCGGAAAACCAACTGCGTGAACCTAAAGAAAAATTTGAAGGGGAAGAGGAGTAATTCCAACACACCTACATCAAGATTCCTCACCAGAGCGACGAAGGGGCTGAGGAGTAAAAAGAATTCCTACTCTCCGATATAACTAGACTCCGAAACAGTTTTTTTCTAGACTCAACAACGGCCAAACTACACGATCAATCAAGGGGGCTCCTAGGGTCGGTCGAGGCTCTGATACCAACTTGTCACACCCAATATGCGACCCTATCCAAAAGGAACTCGAAGGTCCCACCAAGGATAGACCCTCATATTGAAACGCTTTTGCAAGGTGGATATCATTACATCAACATTACATAATAGATGGGGATACATACATAAGGCATACCCTACCACACGAATACAACATCACAATACATAAGAGCATCATCCGACTACGGATGAAACACAAACAGAAACTCAAACGACATCCACCCTGCTAGCCCAGGCTGCCGACCTGGAACCTATCCCCTGATCGAAGAAGAAGCAGAAGAAGAACTCCAAACAAGCAAACATCGCTCTCGCGTCAAGATCATCGCACAACCTGTACCTGCAACTGTTGTTGTAGTAATCTGTGAGCCACGAGGACTCAGCAATCCCATTACCATGGGTATCAAGACTAGCAAAGCTTAAAGGGAATGGAAGGGGTACAGTGGTGAGGCTGCAGCAGCGACTAAGCATATATGGTGGCTAACATACGCAAATAAGAGCGAGAATAGAGCAAAAGGAATAGTCGTGAAGCTAGCAATGATCAAGAAGTGATCCTGAACTCCTACTTACGTCAAACATAACCCAGAAACCGTGTTCACTTCCCGGACTCCGCCGAGAAGAGACCATCACGGCTACACACGCGGTTGATGCGTTTTAATTCGGATCTGGTGTCAAGTTATCTACAACTAGACATTAACAAATTCCCATCTGCCTATAACCACAGGCACGGCTTTTGAAAGATTATACCCTGTAGGGGTGTCCCAACTTAGCCCATGACAAGCTCTCGCGATCAACGAAGGAATAGACCTTCTCCCAGGAAGACCCGATCAGACTCGGAATCCCAGTTTACAAGACATTTTGACAGTGGTAAAACAAGACCAGCAAAGCCGCCCGATGCACCGACAAATCCCGATAGGAGCTGCACATATCTCGTTCTCAGGGCAACACCGGATGAGACTAGCTACGAGTAAAACCAACCCTCAAGTTGCCCCGAGGTGGCCCCGTAGGCAGCTCAGTTCGGACCAACACTTAGACAAGCACTGGCCCGGGGGGGCTAAAATAAAGATGACCCTCGGGTTGGCCGACCTAAGGGAAAGGGTAGGTGGTGGTGAGGCAAATGGTAAAACCAAGGTTGGGCCTTGCCGGAGGAGTTTTATTCAAAGCGAACTGTCAAGGGGGTCCCATAAATCACCCGACCGCGTAAGGAATGCAAAATTCGGGAACATAACACCGGTATGACGGAAACTAGGGCGGCAAGAGTGGAACAAAACACTAGGCAAAAGGCCGAGTCTTCCACCCTTTACCAAGTATATAGATGCATTAATAATATAAGAGATATTGTGATATCCCAACCAAAATCATGTCCACCGTGGAGAAATCTTCAACTTCACCTGCAACTAGCAACGCTATAAGAGGGCTGAGCAAGGCGGTAACATAGCCCATCAATGGTTTGCATAGGAAAGGTGTCAAAGGTTAGAGGTTCATGGCAATTTGGGATGGCTTGATAAACAGGTTATAGGTAGCGCAGCATAGCGATAGAACGAAGCAACTGGCATAGCAATGATAGTAGTGAGATCCAGGGTAGCGGTCATCTTGCCTGAAATCCCGCAAGGAAGAAGATCGAGTCCATGAAGAAGACGAACGGATGAAGCCGAACCAACCGTAGACTAATGAATCCTCACGATCGCAACGAAACAGGAACTAACAAGAAGAAGCACACAAAATGGTAAACACACCAACATGAACAAGGCATGATGCACAACAAGCATGATGCATGACAATGCTACATGAAGCTACTCATGGCAAGAGATGATGCAAACAAGAGCAACACATCAAGACAAGTTTAAATGAGGCCGGGAACAACATATAACAATTCCGGTAAGTCCTGATATGCATATTTCGAAATTGGTCCAGATCTGAATAAACCTTATATTCAAGTTGTTAAACAGCAAGTTAAGATGCACAACGATGATCTACACGAGATTCTAGTCAAGTTACATATAAAGTTCATTTAGTTCGGAGCTACGGCCTAGAAGATATGAGCAATACAAGTTAAACATGGCATTGATGCAAAATGCATACAAACATCAAGCAAACATCTCAAAACAAGGATGCAACATGATAATATGAAACTACATGCAAAATCAAGCAAGTTTCATGTAGAGCACACTCAAAACGGAGCAACGGTTCAAACACATACACTCTATACAAGTTATAGCAACAATCTGTCCAAAACAGCAACTAGGCATATTGCAAGCATCAAAACAACAAACTACAGTACCACAACATAATAACAAAAGGCATGGGCATGATGTACAGGTAAATCATAACAAAACATGAACACTGAGCTAACTCCAGAAATCACTAGAACATGCTCAAACACACATGCTAAGATTGCAAGTTATAACAATTTCAGACTTTGCAGAAAATAACATCAAGATGCAATGTTTAGAGCTATCAAACAACATGTTATAGGAACTTATAATGGCAAACAAAGGCATGGCATGAATCTACTAAATGCATAGATCAAATGTCCTTTACTTACCATAAGCCAAAAAGGATCAGAAAATATGATGGCACCCACGTAAACATAGCAAGTTATAATACAGATTCAAACATGGCAGGAACATAATTATGAAGGCATGTAGATGAGCTTGTGCAACTCACTACAAATAATTACATGGCATGGCAAGGCACCCAACAGTAAGAAGGCATATTTGTGAAGCTAAGCATGGCAAGAGAAAGGTCATAGGATGCATGGAACACTAGGAACAATCATGGTAACAACTGAACTTAATGTTAACAGGCTGACAGCAACATTATGAAGCAACTTTGGAGCAAGATATGAACAATCTATAGCAAGCTATAAATGCAACCAGGGGAATGTATGGTTAGAGGATGACATGTAGATCAAAACATGTTTATAGAACATCTCCAGATTATGCATAGATTGATTAGTAGCAACATGTTTATATAGCATCACGAAATAATAGATTCAGCCTAGCAAAACAGCAACATCATGTACCCTACTTAACAAGCTCGATTCACTCACCACAAGTCATTGCATGACAAGATAAGCATAGCATCATCAAGAAGGCATGTTTGTGTAACCAACCAAGGCAAGAACAAGTCCATAGCATGCAAGGATCAACTACAACAACCTTGGCCAAATTGAATAACATGTAAACAATCTGCCAGGAAACATTTTGAAGCAAAAGTAGAGCACGAAAATGACATGCTAGACTACTCCATAATTGCAACAAAGGGCATGAATGGATAGACAATAACCATATGTGCAAAACACCCTTACTGTAGTATCTCAAAATATGCATGGATCTCTCTGTAGCATCAAGTTTACATGGCATCAAAATAACAGCAGAACAGGGACTAAAATCAGCAACATTACGAAGCCTAGTTTGCATGCTTGTGCTAGTCACCACATTGATCACAAAAATACATGGCATACACCACTGTAAAGAAGACATAGCATAGATCAAAACACATGTAGACATCAACCTCATAGGATGCACACATCAATCATGGCAAAAATGACAAAAGAGCTCGTTCTGTTAACAGACAGCAGAAAACATCATGAAGCACTCTTACAACGATGATTCAGGCATCTAGATGACCTCAAATGAATATGATGCAATGGAATAAGATGATGTACTCGTCGAGGCGAACAATTTGACATATTACACGCACAAAACGGAGCTACGGATGCGGAGATATGATGGCATGAACATGGCATGAAAATATGCATCGAGAACGTAAAAGTTCTCTGCTGAAGATAAATGCCTTCCTGGCAATCAGCTTGCCGGAATCCGGCGTCGAGAACGTAAAAGTTCTCTGCCGAAGATAAAAGCCTTCCTGGCAATCAGCTTGCCGGAAGCCGGCATCGAGAACGCCAAAGTTCTCTGCCGAAGATAAAAGCCTTCCTGGCAATCAGCTTGCCGGAAGCCGGCATCGAGAACGCCAAAGTTCTCTGCCGAAGACAAAAGCCTTCCTGGCAATCAGCTTGCCGGAAGCCGGCATCGAGAACGTAAAAGTTCTCTGCCGAAGATAAAAGCCTTCCTGGCAATTAGCTTGCCGGAAGCCTACATCGAGAACATAAAAGTTCTCTGCTGAAGATAAAAGCCTTCCTGGCAATCAGCTTGCCGGAAGCCGGCATCGAGAACGTAAAAGTTCTCTGCCGAAGATAAAAGCCTTCCTGGCAATTAGCTTGCCGGAAGCCGGCATCGAGAATGTCGAAGTTCTCTGCTGCAGATAAGAGCCTTCCCGACAAGCCAGTATCGCCGGGGGCTGTGAGCGCCAAGAATCGTCCATGGCAAACCAGAGGTGCCGAGGGCTGCGCTATCAGATAAGTCTTTCATCCCTCATCATGCATCCTCTTATGGACTGGGGAATGTGAAACCACGTTTCTTCCCAGAAACTGCCGTGCTCCCTCGACTCTAGGCTCTGGGGCTCGTTCTCGGGGCCAAGTTTGGTCGTAGTCATGGCAGCAAAGGGATGAAACGAGGAGACTGCACCCACCTCGTTCATGCCTCCGTTAAAAGCGTGAGAAAGGTTGAGCGACGTGGGAAGGCGGCAGGGCCTGTTGCCGGGAAATGAAATGTCTGTCCGAGGGATACCAAGGATTTGCTCCTTGGCGTGGGTTTAACTCGCGAGACAAGTAACCCGGCAAGCATCCCTTTTCATTAAAAAAAACATCCCACTTAGGTACAGTCCATAGAGGATGAAAAACATGAAAGAGAGGATTACAGATTTTAGATACAGCTAAGGCCCGAAGGCTTACAAATTAAAAAGATAAGATGCCCGTGATCCCTTTCCTGTCCCCCTTTTCAGGAGGCAGGTCAAGGAGGCGAAAAGGGCAAAAGGAGTGCCTAGGCGAGCTACGGGTGCCAGAAGACACCAAGGGAACATCCCGGGGGCCGTCCGAAGGCTGGATGGTGACGGCGACGCTGGAAGCGGGGCTCGAAGACGGGGCGGCAGGACGTCAGCACGCTGTCGAGGGCACCACGCCCTCATACTCCGGCTTGACGGCCTTGTCGCCTGCCCTCTTCCCCTTCCGCAGCCTCCCTACGCCAGCCGCCCAAGAGACGACCCCGGGGAGTTCAAGAAGCCGGCGACGCGGATGATGGAGTCGCCGGTGCTGCGCAAGGCGGCGCCCGACGCCTAGTCGGACCCGCTACTCCGCCGCCCGCTACCCTCGTCGTCGCTGTCGCTCCCCTCCTCGAGCGAGCGGCCGCCCCGCTCAGCGAATCAAGACACGGGAAGGGCAGGGAGTCGGGGCCAACCCGCTCGCGACGGCCCAGTTTCCCACTCCACCGTCCGTGATCCCAAGCGCATGGGAGCCGCGTGGCGGAGATGCAGAGCTAAGGCGACTGGTGAGGCGGCCTCGCTCCGCCCCGTGAACGCGGGGAGGGGACGTCCCGAAAACCGCGCACCAGCCCCGTCCAGTAAATGCACCATGCCCTCACACCTACCTCCGTTTTAAGAGGAGGGCGTGAATTGTCCCCATCATCGTGGCGTGACGCATGCTCGGGGGGCTTAGCCCCACGCACGCCACCCACGATCTCTCCCACGACACCGCGTTTGACGTGTGCCGTTCTGGGCGTGCGCGGTGGGAGCGGAGTTAGATTCAGCGTGACCTAGGCCGCACGTGCCCGTGCACTGTTTTGGGCCTGGCTCAACAGCGCTCGGCACCGTGTATGGCCTAGGCCCGGGGGCTCCTATCGGTGTACTAGAGTAGGGGTACCCTATTACCCCGAACTCGTGCACGGGCAGTTGCAGCGCCCCGCGGCAAGGCTTGCCGGGTGACCACCAGGACCCTCCGTGGTTCCCTTGAAGACCATTCAAGAACAAAGTATTCAAATCACGGCCCCGGCAAGAGGAGCTTGCCGGGAAGGCCAACCAAAGCCCCGGCAAGAGGAGCTTGCCGGGAAGAGACGAGACCCCGGCAAGAGGAGCTTGCCGGGAAGGCCATTCAAGGCGTACCAAGAAAGCTTGCCGCGACGCGCCCTGCGTCCCGGCAAGATCCGGCGAGCGACAAGCTTCCGGACGCGACAAGACGACAGCCACGGCAAGGACCTTGCCGCGGGAAAACCTCCACTTCGTGCCCGCGCTCCAGCTCACCTGCTAACGTGTCGCTCTGGGACTCTCCCAAGCACACGTGGCGGGAGGCTGCGCAGCTAGGGGTACATGGTGGACAGCAGAGATGAAGAGAAGCCCATCGTGGCAAACGGTGGCTCTCCTAACGGTCACCCTTTTGCACTGTTTAGGAGACTCAGACAGGCATTTAATGCCCTTGTCCCCTGCCGTCAGAGTTAGGTAGGGCACACTGTATCCACAGTAGCGGTAGCTGCACCTACCCATCCTTTTCCATTTTTACCCTTCTAGTCTACGTTGCCACCTGTGGGTAACCCCTTAAGAGTATAAAAGGAGGCCCAAGCGCAACGTAGAAAGGGTTCCGCGAGAGGTTCGGAAGTTCAGAGGCTAGGCCAATTCGGCTCGTTCAACACCAGGGACACTCTCTTGCTCAGTTTGGCAGCGTCCATCGCTCCTGAGCAAGAATCCAATATACATAAACAAGCAGCAGTAGGGTTTTACGCATCCGTGCGGCCCGAAGCTGGGTAAAATCGCCCCGCGTGCACTGCCTCGATCCGCTCTTTGTGCGCTCTCCGCCCCCCACCGAACCGAAAAGGGGCCCTGTCCCCATAGGTGTTGGCGGGAATCAGCATCGCCCCCGGCCTCTCTGGCGCACCAGGTAGGGGGCATCGAGATCGTGCGAACCCGATACGGTGTGCGCGCAAGCTAAATCCTCATCGTCATGGCTCCCAAGGAGCGGGCGAGCAAAAGAACGACGCCGGTGCAGCAACAGAAAAAGCTAAGTCATGCAAAACTTTAGATATTTCCTTTCTATATAAGGTTATCCGCCTCGGAGATCTCGTTCTTTGTACGAAAAACCTGTGCGCGGAGGAATCAACTCGTAGCTAGTCGCGCCCTTACTTTGTTTCGAGTCCGCTCAACAACTTAAGTGAGCTGCTAGCACCCTTACTTTGTTTCGAGTCCGCTCAACAACTTAAGCGAGCTGCAACTAGTTGCGACAAGATTACTTGTCGGTAGCGACCCCGCCAGCAGGCTGCTGAAGTTCCGCACTCGGAGCTCGCGGCAAGGGTGCCTGCACCGGCAAGTTTCCCTAGAAAGCGTAGGGTGGACGTACAAAGAGGGGTTGAACAGGAAGATAGCATGCACTCTTTATTTGAGATTTCTGCATAGACCTGTATGCCGAGGAGCCTTCTCGGGGATAGTTACGCTCCATGATTGCCTCGAGTCCGCTCGGCAACTTGTGCGGTTGCGCTAGAACCAAGAAGGTAAACCTTTCCGGGAGGCGTTGTTCCCGAATAGCCGCTAAGGGCCCGTTCCCTCAAGCGCTACTGGCTGGATCGTACGCACCGGAAAGCATTCCAGCAGGCATAGGGAATATGCAGCAAAAGTCGAAATTCGCAAGCAAGTTGAGTGCACTTCGGATGCTAATCACTTGCTATGTTTGAACGCAGTTATGGCCCGGGGGCTGGCAACGCCCTTAGGGCCAATCCTTTCGGCGTCAAGAACGACGAAGTTCTTCGCCATAAGCCTTTCCGGCAACGATCTTGCCGGGAGCTGGTGTCAAGAACAACGAAGTTCCTCGCCATAAGCCTTTCCGGCAATGATCTTGCCGGGAGCCGGTGTCAAGAACAACGAAGTTCTTCGCCCAAAGCCTTCCTGGCAATTAGCTTGCCGGAAGCCGGCATCGAGAACGTAAAAGTTCTCTGCCGAAGATAAAAGCCTTCCTGGCAATCAGCTTGCCGGAAGCCGGCATCGAGAACGCCAAAGTTCTCTGCCGAAGATAAAAGCCTTCCTGGCAATCAGCTTGCCGGAAGCCGGCATCGAGAACGTAAAAGTTCTCTGCTGAAGATAAAAGCCTTCCTGGCAATCAGTGTCACACCCTAGCTAGTTCATGCATTAGAGTGTTGCATCATATTTACTCTTTCATCAGAAACCTGAAATGGGGATGACAGAACCCCCAGCCCCCCCTCTGAAACCAACTAGGGTTTACTAAAAACTTTTTCAATGAACCTGAAATGCCCTTCTAAAATGCCCATCATTTTTGTCTTGGTTTAGAACCTCTGCCAAAAGTGATGCACATTTTCCTAGGCCATCTTAGGGTTTGTGAATTAAATCATAAATATTTGAATTTGGGCATTTAAAATTATATAAAATATTTAAATGCTCAAATATCTCCAAACTAAAATGTTTCATGTTGGAAATAATCCAACTATGGACCAGGAGTAGTTTGGTGATTTTAGGAGTTGCCTAAGTATTTTTATTAATTCAACAAAGTTGCAGAAGTATTAAAAAAACAGAAAACAGAGAAAAATAGAAAAGCTTACCTGGCGCCAGCACCCGGCCCACCTGCCGGCCCAGCCCAACGCCGCTCCAACGAGCTGCTTGCCGGCCAGGCAGGCAGGCAGGTGCCCGACGGCGACCGCAGCGCGCGCCACGCACCTGCTCGCCACCTCGCCGCTCTCCTCGCCCGGTGACGTCGTGGATCGCCCTCCCTCTCTCCCCCGAACCCCCCAGACACCCCCTCTCCTCTCCAGCTCCTCCCCCTCGCACTCCCCCGCCATGACCGACGCCACCACCGCCGTGCCTACGTCGTAGCCATGCTCCCCGCCGCCCGTGCGTCCTCTCGTCGTGTCCAGCAGCTCCGCCGCTGTCCACTTCATCGACCAAGCCGAGCCCCGAGCGCTCGCAACGCCCGAGTCCACCGCAATGACCTCGCCCGAACCGCCGTCGCCGGAGATCCCCTTCAACGCCGTCGTCGCTCCGGTCCGTCCCCAGCCGCACCAAGGGCTTCGTCGACCTCCTCGTGAGCTTAGCCATCTTCCCCTCTCTTCTTTTCTTGCTCCCGAGCCGTGTAGCGACCTCTCGGAGCTCAACCACACCCACCACCGTGGAGCTCGTCGCTGACGTGCTCCCGGTCACCCTCCGACCACTCCACGGTGGCCATCATGCTCACCGCGTCACGTAGCACCTAACTAGCTACTCCCCGCACCTCACCAACCCCCCTAGCGACAAGTTCGACTTCAGCCGAACTCCGGTGGCCGCCAAAGTCGTCGCCGGCGCCAACTCCGGCCACCCCAACCCCAACGGACTCCACCAAGAGCTGCGGCTCGACCTCAGCTCCTCTCCGGTGGCCTCCGCGGCTCGTTTGGTTGCTGGAACGGCAAAAATCACTTCCGCCGCCGCGTCGGGCTCGCCGGCGGCTAAACGCCGGTGCAGCCGACCCGGGTTTGACCACGGGTGGGCCCTGGTTGACTCCCCTGAGTCAATGACAGGTGGGGCCCAGCCCTGTTAACTAATTAGGATTAGTTTAAATTAATTTTAGTTTAATTAATCACACTGACATGCGGGACCCACTGTCAGGTTTGACCCAAACGTGTCCCGTTGACCTGCTGATGTCACACTGACGTCAGGCTGACGCAGTAATTGATTTTCTGGATTTAATCTAATATAGGAAATTCCAGAATATAGTTTAAACTTCAAAAATTCATAACTTTTATTCTGTAACCCCAAATCAGACAAATTATATATGAAAAATGATCAGAAAAATCCAATCTATCCATTTGTACTATTTTCATGCATGACTAAACAAGTTAACTTGATGTTTAATGCAGAACAAGGAAAAACACTTTAAAGGGCCATGTATGAGTTTGAAATTTGAATCTTTGATTCAAATTGGTTCAAACCCTTCTGGTCTTAGTTGCATTAGCCCAACACACTCATATTGCCATGTTTCATGCATGCATCATATTGTTGCACATTGTTTGGTGATGGTTGTGTATCGGTGTTCTTTGCGGCAGGTTCTGCCTCCGAGGAGTACCGTGATTACCCTAACGAAGAACCGTATCAGTGCATCGAACCATCAGGCAAGCAACCAACCATTTGATCATATCGATACAATCCCATGTTCTCACTCCTGCTCTCGTTTACTGCATTAAGACAACGCGTTTCAAACTGCTGTGTGTTACGGTAGTTGAACCCATTTCCTCTGCATGACCTGTCATTGCCACAGTAACTAGATGAAACCCACTAGCATGTGTAGGAGTTGTTTGAGCCATATGTATGTGTTGTTCCTACCTTGCTATGCCTGCTATGCTTAGAGTCATGTCAGGTCTGGTCCATCTGGGTGATGGACTAGAGTGAAATGATTATGTCGGTAATGAAAGTGGTGTGGTGAACATGATTTGGTAAAGGTATCGATGAGAGGCCATGTAGGAGTACATGGTGGGTTGTTTCATTGAAGCCGACCTTAAGCACTGAGATCTGTATGTGTGATTTAAGATTCAGCTACTACCATGCATTGGGCCCGAAACCAATGGACCCTCTCGACTTCTTATTCACCCTAGTTCTCTGTCCAGGAGTTGCAAGTAGTTTCTGGTGTTTGTAGCCTACTGGAGGCCGTGGACAGCACTGACCGTAGGGGTGGGCTGTGATGCGGTAGGTACGTGGCACGGTGTACCGAATACCCGTTAGGTATCTCGGGAACCCTGTTCACATCGTTTGGGGCTGTGAGCGAAACCTCGGCCGGATCTCCTCATGGATGGAACCCGAATAGGCGATAAACCTGGACTAGAGACTTAGGTGATTAGGTAGGTCATGGCCGACACCCACGTTGGGCTTCTGTTTGAAGGTTGCCGAGTACATGTCGTGTAAACGACGGTAGGTGGTGAGAGCGTGTATGAAGAAGTACACCCCTGCAGGGTTATCATGATCTATTCGAATAGCCGCGTCCGCGGTAAAGGACTACTTGGTTGCCTATACAGTTCATAGACAAGTAAATGGAAACTACTAAAAGCCTCAAGATAAGTGTGAGTGCCGAGGATGGCTCTTCCGTAGGAGGACGGAGGTGGATCCTCGGTAGTGTATTGAAGTGGTGAGTAGTGGACTCGTGTACGCAAAACCATTTCAAGTTGGAGTCTCGTAGGATAGTCTAGCCAAGAGTCAAAGCTGGCTTGCTGCAATAACTCCACCAACCCTTCTTGATAATGTGCATGTATGTAGGATCTGATGTAAGTCTTGCTGAGTACCTTTGTACTCATGTTGCTATAATTTACATTTTACAGAAGACGCTGCAACCCCTTCTGATGGGTTCTTCGTAGACGTTGACATCAATGAGTAGGCTAAGGCCCAGGTGGTGATCCTGAGCTTGTGAAGGACCACGTAGTATAGCTAGGCTTTCCAAGCCTCTTTTATTTTACTAGTTGTCTGTACTCAGACAAGTTACTTCCGCTGCTGGTTTGTATGACTGTATGACTTGAATGCTGGGTCGTGTGACCCGTACCTTTGTGTATGTTATGTATGGCTCTCTGAGCCTTAAATAAAGTACTTGTGTCATAGAGTCATGGTGTGATGCCTTGTTGTATTTGCACATATCGAGCATATTGTGTGTATGATTGAAATGCTTGGTATGTGTGGGATCTGACTATCTAGTTGTTTATCCTTAGTAGCCTCTCTTACCGGGAAATGTCTCCTAGTGTTACCACTGAGCCATGGTAGCTTTCTACTGCTCTGGAACACTTAGGCTGGCCGGCATGTGTCCTTCTTCGTTCCTGTGTCTGTCCCTTCGGGGAAATGTCACGCATTGAGTACCGGAGTCCTGTTAGCCCGCTACAGCCCGGTTTACCGGAGTCCTACTAGCCCAGTGCTACAGCCCGGACCCACTTGCTGATGACCGACACGTTCGTTGCTGGGTCATGGATGCCTGTCCCTGTAAGTCTGTGCCACTTTGGGTTTACGACTAGCCATGTCAGCCCGGGCTCCTTATCATATGGGTACTAGCGACACTATCATATACGTGTGCCAAAAGGCGCAAACGATCCCGGGCAAAGGTAAGGCGACACCCGTGGGAATACCGTGCGTGAGGCCGCAAAGTGATATGAGGTGTTACATGCTAGACCTATGTGGCATCGAGTCGGGGTCCTGACAGTGTTGGCATCAGAGCCGGACTGCCTGTAGGTTCTCCAAGCCAAACTGGTCGATGTTGAGTCTAGAAATTCTTTAGTTATATGTAGGGGAATTGTTTGTGGGTTGGAACGTAAGGCTCTTTTTACTCCTTTATCTTATGACATTCTGATCTGAGTCAGTCTATTCTTCCACCGGGGGTTAAGGAATTAGGATCTATTCTGTCTATCAGGATCACGTGTTACTAATCAGTAGTACCTTATAGGTTTGATGGATACAAGCCTAGCACAATTCTACTACCACATCATGTTGTTAGGATGGACTCAGAACTTTGATATGATGATGTTGAGTGTGTATGAAATCCTTTGTCAAATGTCTCAAAATCCTTCTTGAGCATTTACAGCTGTTATGCTGCCGAAATTTTGCTAGAAATTCTAATGCATTTGCATTATGGTTGTGCTTTCAGATGGCCACTCGCGACCTTAATCAAGTGGTTCGCCTGACTCGATGCCTAGATGTACCCGGCCATACTGCCATGTTGGTCAGGGTAATGACTGAGGCTGGATACCGTTGGTATCCTGAGTACACGGTCGAAGAGCAATTCCGAGACTTTAATCAAAGCCAGTATCTCTGCACTGTCAGGATATTTCCATCTTATCCTGGATCCACCGAGCCCCTTCACTGCTCCTATGGACTCGGGGTTACTATTGAGATGGCTGTGCAGGACGCCGCCTACTCTATGATGACCATCATGCGAGTCAGGACTGGCCTATTTCGGGATTCTGATTTCCGGTATATGCCAGGATCACTTCCGGGAGCACAAGGGTATCTCCAGGCTATCTATGCTGACCCCACTCAGGAGGATTCACGGACTCGCACCACTGCTGAGATGCTCGAGGATAAGGACCGTGAAAATCGGGCCTTGAGGCTAGAGCTTTTCAATACCCGTGCTGACCATTGGGCCACGTTGACTCGGTTTGCACCGGCGGTGCAAGCTGGATATTCAGATATGCGCGATCTCTATCCTGTGAGATCTGCTCTGCCAGACGTGATGGGTTGGCGTGATGTAGGAGGCATCACCCCACCTCGCGGTCCCCGCATGCCACCGTCTGTTGGTCCAAGACCTCATCCTAGCCCCTATGGTCCGCCAGCTCCGCGAGATCGTCTGTTCCCGGATGATCATGTTGAGCTTCCAGGCTATGGAGGTGACTTCTACGAGGACTTCTACGGATCGGTCTGAGTTAGTGGTAGTATCACTAGTTCATACTAGCGGTGTCGTCTATCGTCCTGCGTGACTCGTGGGATATGACCTAGTTGTACCGCCTTCCGGAGGTGTAGAAAAATAATGTATAGGAGCTTGGGATGCCTCCGATGAGATGTAATCTTCTTTTCACCGTAATAGTACCTTGTTTGGTCTTGTACTAAACCTTGTATGGTGTGTATGACGATGGAATAAAAGAAGCAGTTTCTGTATCTACCATGTCATACAGATGATCATCTTGCATTCCGAGTTATTCCTTACATTCGGTATCCTATGTATGAATCTTATCATTCTGACTAAATCATTGTCTTGTTTACCTAGGATGGTCAACACGCGCACTAACCCTGCTCCCCAAGAGCAGGCCGAAGGCAGTGAAGTCAGGAATGCAAATCTGCCTCATCCTCCTTCCCTAGCCGAGGTTATGATGGAAGCCGAGAGAAACAAGCGGGAGACCAACCGTTTGTTGGAGCGTATTGAACAGAACACAGCACACCATCAGAGGACTAACGTGGTGTCACTCAGTGATTTCATCAAGTTACATCCACCCACGTTCCACCACTCCGTCGAGCCTCTCGACGCTGATGACTGGTTTCGCAGTATTTCTCACAAACTGCGCTCCGCGCTAGTAGCCGAGGCTGACAAGGTCACCTTTGCTGCATATCATCTTGAAGGCCCCGCCAGTCTCTGGTGGGAGAATTATGGAGCTATGCGCCCAGCGGGCCATGTCACTACTTGGGCTGAATTCAGCGAGGCTTTCCGTGAACATCACATTCCGGAGGGTCTCATGGACCGTAAACGTGAGGAATTTTGCAGTTTCACTCAAGGCCGACTCTTTGTGGATGCTTACAGCAGGGAGTTCGGTAACCTCGCACGATATGCCACTGAGGAAGTTTCTACTGATGCCAAGAAGCAAGCAAGGTTCCGTAAGGGACTTAGTCCTGAGCTTCGCCGCGACCTCCGTCTGCATGAGTGCACATCTTTTCAGAAGCTTGTTAACAAGGCCATCAGTGCTGAGACTGGTCAGACTGATTATGACGCAACACGCAAACATGGTCGTGACGTGGGTTCCCCATCCGGTGCTGGCCCTCAGAAGCGCCGCGTGTGGGTGCCCAACACTGCCCTGCCACCCAGGTTCACACCGAGGCCATCCTTCCAGGCGCCTCGCCCCATTCAACAGTCTGCACCAGCCAAGCCCTATGGTGGTCCAACCAACAATGCTCCTCCACGTACCAGTTCTGTGACTTGCCTTAAGTGTGGGGAATCTAGCCACTATATGCGCGAGTGTCCCCAGACCAACCCCAACCAATCTGCTAAAGCTGTTGGCCGTGGCAAGCCGACAGGGAAAGTGTTCCACGCCAAGCCGGCCACCGCTACACGTGGCCATGTCAACTGTATCTCTGCCGAAGAAGCTCAAGAGGATCCCAACGTCGTTCTCGGTACGCTCCTTGTTAATTGCCACCCGGCATCTGTTCTTTTCGATACAGGAGCATCTCATTCATTCATATCCGAGAACTATGCTCGCTTGCATAACACCGCATTCTGTGACATGCCATCCTCTATGGTAATTCAAACTCCGGGATCCAAATGGCAAACTTCTAGAGTAAGCCATGGAAATGAAATTCAAGTCGACAGACTTGTTTTCCTCGCATCTTTGATAGTCCTTAAATCTTCAGATATTAATATCATCTTGGGTATGGACTGGATGTCAGCTCATCATGCCAAAATTGATTGTTTCTCTAGGACTGTTCAACTCACCCATCCCTCGGGGAAGATAGTCAATGTCTTGACCCGAATAGCCAAGCGACAGTTATATTCTCTTAACGCCAGCCCTTTGCCAGACCTTGAGGACGTTCCGGTAGTCCGTGACTTCCCGGATGTCTTCCCAGAGGAATTGCCAGGTGTTCCACCTGACAGGGATGTTGAGTTCGTAATAGACCTTATTCCAGGAACCGTCCCGATTGCTAGAAGACCCTATAAGATGGCACCACTAGAACTAGCCGAGCTTAAGAAACAACTCGATGAGTCCTTGAAAAAGGGTTTCATCCGACCTAGTTCATCTCCATGGGCTTGCCCCGTCCTCTTCGTCAAGAAGAAGGATGGTACGGACCGGATGGTTGTAGATTATCGACCTATCAATTTGGTCACAATCAAGAACAAGTATCCGCTCCCCAGGATCAACGACCTATATGATCAGCTCACTGGATCCTCAGTCTTCTCCAAAATGGATTTGAGGTTAGGCTACCATCAAATCAAAATCAGGAACGGGGACATTCCTAAAATGGCCTTTGTTACTCGTTATGGCCAATACGAGTACACCGTCATGTCCTTCGGTTTAACCAACGCTCCAGCCACCTTTTCTCGATTAATGAACTCAATCTTCATGGAGTATTTGGATAAATTCGTCGTGGTTTACCTCGATGATATACTCATCTACTCCAAGAACGAGGAAGAACATGCCGAACATCTAAGGCTAGTGTTGAAGAAACTTCGAGAGCATCGTCTTTATGCCAAATTCTCTAAATGTGAATTTTGGTTGTCAGAAGTGACCTATCTGGGTCATGTAATATCTGGTAAAGGTATTGCTGTTAACCCTGAGTGAATTATAGCCGTCCTTAATTGGACTCCACCTGAATCGGTCAAGCAAGTTCGGAGTTTTCTGGGCTTAGCGAGCTATTGCCGTCGCTTTGTCGAGAACTTCTCCAAAGTTGCTAAACCTCTAACCGAACTCCTCAAGAAAGATAAAAAGTTCGAATGGACTCCACAATGTGAGCACAGCTTTCAGGAACTGAAAAGACGCCTGACTTCTGCTCCCGTACTGGTACCGCCAGACTTCTCTAAGGACTTTGTTATCTACTGCGACACCTCGTGACAAGGACTAGGTTGCATTCTCATGCAAGATCGACACGTAATTGCTTACGCTTCACGGCAATTGCACCCACATGAGGAGAATTATCCTACTCATGATCTAGAGCTTGCAGCCGTAGTCTATGCACTTAAAACCTGGCGACATTACCTTCTTGGTAATCGTTGCGAAATATTCACTGATCACCAAAGTCTGAAGTATATCTTCACCCAACCGGATTTGAATCTCAGGCAAAGACGTTGGGTTGAGTTGATCACAGATTTCGACTTAGGAATAACTTACACCCCAGGGAAAGCCAACGTCATGGCTGATGCGCTAAGTCGTAAATCTTATTGTAACAACCTGATGTTACAACAAAGTCAACCGCTTCTCCATGAGGAATTTCGGAAGCTTAACCTTCACATTGTTCCCCAAGGTTTTCTTTCCACCTTGGTGGCAAAACCTACCCTTACGGATCAGATCATCAAAGCACAGAAGGTAGATCCGGGAATTTCCCGCATCAAGAGAAACATCAAGAAAGGAGTTGCAAATTGTTTCTCCATTGATGATCAAGGGGTCGTATACTTCGGGAATCGACTAGTGGTTCCCAAGGTGCGAAACCTGAGACGATTGATCCTTAAGGATGCTCATGAATCTCCTCTCACTATTCATCCCGGTAGTACTATGATGTATCAGGACCTACGCCAGAGGTTCTGGTGGACTAGGATGAAAAGAGAAATTGCTCAGTATATTGCTAATTGCGACGTCTGCCGTCGTGTAAAAGCAGAGCATCAACGGCCTGCTGGCACCCTTCAACCCTTAGCTATTCCTGAATGGAAATGGGATAAAATTGGTATGGATTTCATTACCGGTTTTCCCAGGACCAAGAGAGGGAATAATGCTATCTTCGTCGTTGTCGATCGTCTTTCCAAAGTGGCCCATTTCTTACCTGTTCGTGAGAGTATAACCGCTAGTCAGTTGGCAGACTTATACATCTCCCGAATAGTGTCTCTCCATGGTGTTCCTTTGGAAATTAACTCGGATCGAGGAAGTCTTTTCACCTCTCGATTTTGGGAAAGTTTCCAAAAGGCTATGGGAACCCGCCTTTCTTTTAGCACCGCTTTCCACCCTCAGTCGAGTGGTCAGGTGGAACGCGTCAACCAGATTCTAGAAGACATGCTTCGAGCCTCTGTTATCTCATTCGGAATGGAGTGGGAGAAATGCCTTCCATTTGCCGAATTCGCTTACAACAACAGCTATCAATCTAGCTTGGGTAAAGCCCCTTTTGAAGTTCTCTATGGACGACGGTGTCGAACACCCCTTAACTGGTCAGAAACTGGGGAAAGACAATTCTTTGGCCCGGATATGATTCAGGAAGCAGAAGAGCAAGTTCGCATCGTTCGTGAAAAGTTGAAAACAGCCCAATCTCGTCAGAAGAGTCAATATGACCGAAAACATAAGGCTATGACTTTCGAGGTTGACGAGAAGGCTTACCTTCGGGTTACCCCTCTGAAGGGAACCCATCGTTTCGGTATCAAAGGCAAATTGGCTCCTCGTTACATTGGACCCTTTCGCATTCTCGCTAAACGAGGAGAAGTTGCCTACCAGTTGGAACTACCTCCGCATCTCTCCAGAGTCCA
>NC_041385.1:419256936-419260582 GCF_002162155.2 Triticum dicoccoides
ATGACCGACGCCACCACCGCCGTGCCTACGTCGTAGCCGTGCTCCCCGCCGCCCGTGCGTCCTCTCGTCGTGTCCAGCAGCTCCGCCGCTGTCCACTTCATCGAGCAAGCCGAGCCCCGAGCGCTCGCAACGCCCGAGTCCACTGCAACGACCTCGCCCGAACCGCCGTCGCCGGAGATCCCCTTCAACGCCGTCGTCACTCTGGTTCGTCCCCGGCCGCACCAAGGGCTTCGTCGAACTCCCCGTGAGCTTAGCCATCTTCCCCTCTCTTCTTTTCTTGCTCCCGAGCCGTGTAGCGACCTCCCGGAGCTCAACCGCACCCACCACCGTGGAGCTCGTCGCCGACGTGCTCCCGGTCACCCTCCGACCACTCCACGGTGTCCATCATGCTCACCGCGTCACATAGCACCTAACTAGCTACTCCCCGCACCTCACCGACCCCCCTAGCGACAAGTTCGACTTCGGCCGAACTCCGGTGGCCGCCAAAGTCGTCGCCGGCGCCAACTCCGGCCACCCCAACCCCAGCGGACTCCACCAAGAGCTGCGGCTCGACCTCAGGTCCTCTCCGGTGGCCTCTGCGGCTCATTTGGTTGTCGGAATGGCAAAAATCACTTCCGCCGCCGCGTCGGGCTCGCCGGCGGCTAAACGCCGGTGCAGCCGACCCGGGTTTGACCATGGGTGGGCCCTGGTTGACTCCCCTGAGTCAATGACAGGTGGGGCCCAGCCCTGTTAACTAATTAGGATTAGTTTAAATTAATTTTAGTTTAATTAATCACACTGACACGCGGGACCCACTGTCAGGTTTGACCCGAACGTGTCCCGTTGACCTGCTAATGTCACACTGATGTCAGGCTGACGCAGTAATTGATTTTCTGGATTTAATCTAATATAGGAAATTCCAGAATATAGTTTAAACTTCAAAAATTCATAACTTTTATTCTGTAACCCCAAATCAGACAAATTATATATGAAAAATGATCAGAAAAATCCAATCTATCCATCTGTACTATTTTCATGCATGACTAAACAAGTTAACTTGATGTTTAATGCAGAACAAGGAAAAAACACTTTAAAGGGCCATGTATGAGTTTGAAATTTGAATCTTTGATTCAAATTGGTTCAAACCCTTTTGGTCTTAGTTGCATTAGCCCAACACACTCATATTGCCATGTTTCATGCATGCATCATATTGTTGCACATTGTTTGGTGATGGTTGTGTATCGGTGTTCTTTGCGGCAGGTTCTGCCTCCGAGGAGTACCGTGATTACCCTAACGAAGAACCGTATCAGTGCATCGAACCATCAGGCAAGCAACCAACCATTTGATCATATCGATACAATCCCATGTTCTCGCTCCTGCTCTCGTTTACTGCATTAAGACAACGCGTTTCAAACTGCTGTGTGTTACGGTAGTTGAACCCATTTCCTCTGCATGACCTGTCATTGCCACAGTAACTAGATGAAACCCACTAGCATGTGTAGGAGTTGTTTGAGCCATATGTATGTGTTGTTCCTACCTTGCTATGCCTGCTATGCTTAGAGTCGTGTCAGGTCTGGTCCATCTGGGTGATGGACTAGAGTGAAATGATTATGTCGGTAATGAAAGTGGTGTGGTGAACATGATTTGGTAAAGGTATCGATGAGAGGCCATGTAGGAGTACATGGTGGGTTGTTTCATTGAAGCCGACCTTAAGCACTGAGATCTGTATGTGTGATTTAAGATTCAGCTACTACCATGCATTGGGCCCGAAACCAATGGACCCTCTCGACTTCTTATTCACCCTAGTTCTCTGTCCAGGAGTTGCAAGTAGTTTCTGGTGTTTGTAGCCTACTGGAGGCCGTGGACAGCGCTGACCGTAGGGGTGGGCTGTGATGCGGTAGGTACGTGGCACGGTGTACCGAATACCCGTTAGGTATCTCGGGAACCCTGTTCACATCGTTTGGTGCTGTGAGTGAAACCTCGGCCGGATCTCCTCATGGATGGAACCCGAATAGGCGATAAACCTGGACTAGAGACTTAGGTGATTAGGTAGGTCGTGGCCGACACCCACGTTGGGCTTCCGCTTGAAGGTTGCCGAGTACATGTCGTGTAAACGACGGTAAGTGGTGAGAGCGTGTATGAAGAAGTACACCCCTGCAGGGTTATCATGATCTATTCGAATAGCCGCGTCCACGGTAAAGGACTACTTGGTTGCCTATACAGTTCATAGACAAGTAAATGGAAACTACTAAAAGCCTCAAGATAAGTGTGAGTGCCGAGGATGGCTCTTCTGTAGGAGAACGGAGGTGGATCCTCGGTAGTGTATTGAAGTGGTGAGTAGTGGACTCGTGTACGCAAAACCATTTCAAGTTGGAGTCTCGTAGGATAGTCTAGCCAAGAGTCAAAGCTGGCTTGCTGCAATAACTCCACCAACCCTTCTTGATAATGTGCATGTATGTAGGATCTGATGTAAGTCTTGCTGAGTACCTTTGTACTCATGTTGCTATAATTTACATTTTACAGAAGACGCTGCAACCCCTTCTGATGAGTTCTTCGTAGACGTTGACATCAATGAGTAGGCTAAGGCCCAGGTGGTGATCCTGAGCTTGTGAAGGACCACGTAGTATAGCTAGGCTTTCCAAGCCTCTTTTATTTTACTAGTTGTCTGTACTCAGACAAGTTACTTCCGCTGCTGGTTTGTATGACTGTATGACTTGAATGCTGGGTCGTGTGACCCGTACCTTTGTGTATGTTATGTATGGCTCTCTGAGCCTTAAATAAAGTACTTGTGTCATAGAGTCATGTTGTGATGCCTTGTTGTATTTGCACATATCGAGCATATTGTGTGTATGATTGAAATGCTTGGTATGTGTGGGATCTGACTATCTAGTTGTTTATCCTTAGTAGCCTCTCTTACCGGGAAATGTCTCCTAGTGTTACCACTGAGCCATGGTAGCTTGCTACTGCTCTGGAAAACTTAGGCTGGCCGGCATGTGTCCTTCTTTGTTCCTGTGTCTGTCCCTTCGGGGAAATGTCACGCATTGAGTACCAGAGTCCTGTTAGCCCGCTACAGCCCGGTTTACCGGAGTCCTGCTAGCCCAGTGCTACAGCCCGGACCCACTTGCTGATGACCGACACGTTCGTTGCTGGGTCATGGATGCCTGTCCCTGTAAGTCTGTGCCACTTTGGGTTTACGACTAGCCATGTCAGCCCGGGCTCCTTATCATATGGGTACTAGTGACACTATCATATACGTGTGCCAAAAGGCGCAAACGGTCCCCGGCAAAGGTAAGGCGACACCCGTGGGAATACCGTGCGTGAGGCCGCAAAGTGATATGAGGTGTTACATGCTAGACCTATGTGGCATCGAGTCGGGGTCCTGACAATCAGCTTGCCGGAAGCCGGCATCGAGAACGTAAAAGTTCTCTGCCGAAGATAAAAGCCTTCCTGGCAATCAGCTTGCCGGAAGCTGGCATCGAGAATGCCAACGTTCTCTGCCGAAGATAAAAGCCTTCCTGGCAATCAGCTTGCCGGAAGCCGGCATCGAGAACGCCAAAGTTCTCTGCCGAAGATAAAAGCCTTCCTGGCAATCAGCTTGCCGGAAGCCGGCATCGAGAACGCCAAAGTTCTCTGCCGAAGATAAAAGCCTTCCTGGCAATCAGCTTGC
>NC_041385.1:419260781-419282139 GCF_002162155.2 Triticum dicoccoides
CCGGCAAAGGTAAGGCGACACCCGTGGGAATACCGTGCGTGAGGCCGCAAAGTGATATGAGGTGTTACATGCTAGACCTATGTGGCATCGAGTCGGGGTCCTGACAATCAGCTTGCCGGAAGCCGGCATCGAGAACGTAAAAGTTCTCTGCCGAAGATAAAAGCCTTCCTGGCAATCAGCTTGCCGGAAGCCGGCATCGAGAACGCCAAAGTTCTCTGCCGAAGATAAAAGCCTTCCTGGCAATCAGCTTGCCGGAAGCCGGCATCAAGAACGCCAAAGTTCTCTGCCGAAGACAAAAGCCTTCCTGGCAATCAGCTTGCCGGAAGCCGGCATCGAGAACCTAAAAGTTCTCTGCCGAAGATAAAAGCCTTCCTGGCAATTAGCTTGCCGGAAGCCTGCATCGAGAACGTAAACGTTCTCTGCTGAAGATAAAAGCCTTCCTGGCAATCAGCTTGCCGGAAGCCGGCATCGAGAACATAAAAGTTCTCTGCCGAAGATAAAAGCCTTCCTGGCAATTAGCTTGCCGGAAGCCGGCATCGAGAACGTCGAAGTTCTCTGCTGCAGATAAGAGCCTTCCCGACAAGCCAGTATCGCCGAGGGCTGTGAGCACCAAGAATCGTCCACGGCAAACCAGAGTTGTCGAGGGTTGCGCTATCAGATAAGTCTTTCATCCCTCATCATGCATACTCTTATGGACTGGGGAATGCGAAACCACGTTTCCTCCTAGAAACTGCCGTGCTCCCTCGACTCTAGGCCCTGGGGCTCGTTCTCGGGGCCAAGTTTGGTCGTAGTCGCGGCAGCAAAGGGATGAAACAAGGAGACCGCACCCACCTCGTTCCTGCCTCCGTTAAAAGCGTGAGAAAGGTTGAGCGATGTGGGAAGGCGGCAGGGCCTGTTGCCGGGAAATGAAATGTCTGTCCGAGGGATACCAAGGATTTGCTCCTTGGCGTGGGTTTAACTCGCGAGACAAGTAACCCGGCAAGCATCCCTTTTCATTAAACAAAACATCCCACTCAGGTACAGTCCATAGAGGATGAAAAACATGAAAGAGAGGATTACAGATTTTAGATACAGCTAAGGCCCGAAGGCTTACAAATTAAAAAGATAAGATGCCCGTGATCCCTTTCCTGTCCCCCTTTTCAGGAGGCAGGTCAAGGAGGCGAAAAGGGCAAAAGGAGTGCCTAGGCGAGCTACGGGTGCCAGAAGACACCAAGGGAACATCCCGGGGACCGTACGAAGGCTGGATGGCGACGGCGACGCTGGAAGCGGGGCTCGAAGACGGGGCGGCAGGACGTCAGCACGCTGTCGAGGGCACCACGCCCTCGTACTCCGGCTTGACGGCCTTGTCGCCTGCCCTCTTCCCCTTCCGCAGCCTCCCTACGCCAGCCGCCCAAGGAGACGACCCCGGGGAGTTCAAGAAGCCGGTGACGCGGATGATGGAGTCGCCGGTGCCGCGCAAGGCAGCGCCCGACGCCTAGTCGGACCCGCTACTCCGCCGCCCGCTACCCTCGTCGTCGCTGTCGCTCCCCTCCTCGAGCGAGCGGCCGCCCTGCTCAGCGAATCAAGACACGGGAAGGGCAGGGAGTCGGGGCCAACCCACTCGCGACGGCCCAGTTTCCCACTCCACCGTCCGTGATCCCAAGAGCATGGGAGCCGCGTGGAGGAGATGCAGAGCTAAGGCGACAGGTGAGGCGGCCTCGCTCCGCCCCGTGAACGCAGGGAGGGGACGTCCCGAAAACCGCGCACCAGCCCCGTCCAGTAAATGCACCACGCCCTCACACCTACCTCCGTTTTAAGAGGAGGGAGTGAATCGTCCCCATCATCGTGGTGTGACGCATGCTCGGGGGGCTTAGCCCCACGCACGCCACCCACGATCTCTCCCACGACGCCGCGTTTGACGTGTGCCATTCTGGGCGTGCGCGGTGGGAGCGGAGTTAGATTCAGCGTGACCTAGGCCGCGCGTGCCCGTGCACTGTTTTGGGCCTGGCCCAACAGCGCTCGGCACCGTGTATGGCCCAGGCCCGGGGGCTCCTGTCGGTGTACTAGAATAGGGGTACCCTATTACCCCGAACTCGTGCACGGGCAGTTGCAGCGCCCCGCAGCAAGGCTTGTCGGGTGACCGCCAGGACCCTTCGTGATTCCCTTGAAGACCATTCAAGAACAAAGTATTCAAATCAAGGCCCCGGCAAGAGGAGCTTGCCGGGAAGGCCAACCAAGGCCCCGGCAAGAGGAGCTTGCCGGGAAGAGATGAGACCCCGGCAAGAGGAGCTTGCCGGGAAGGCCATTCAAGGCGTACCAAGAAAGCTTGCCACGACGCGCCCTGCGTCCCGGCAAGATCCGGCGAGCGACAAGCTTCCGGACGCAACAAGACGACAGCCGCGGCAAGGAGCTTGCCGCGGGAAAACCTCCACTTCGTGCCCGCGCTCCAGCTCACCTGCTAACGTGTCGCTCTGGGACTCTCCCAAGAACACGTGGCGGGAGGCTGTGTAGCTAGGGGTACGTGGTGGCCAGCAGAGATGAAGAGAAGCCCATCGTGGCAAACGGTTGCTCTCCTAACGGTCACCCTTTTGCACTATTTAGGAGACTCAGATAGGCATTTAATGCCCTTGTCCCCTGCCGTCAGAGTTAGGTAGGGCACACTGTATCCACAGTAGCAGTAGCTGCACCTACCCATCCTTTTCCATTTTTACCCTTCTAGTCTACGTTGCCACCTGTGGGTAACCCCTTAAGTTCTGGAAAGGGTTCCGCGAGAGGTTCTTAAGGAGGCCCAAGCGCAACGTAGAAAGGGTTCCGCGAGAGGTTCGGAAGTTCAGAGGCTAGGCCAATTCGGCTCGTTCAACACCAGGGACACTCTCTTGCTCAGTTTGGCAGCGTCCATCGCTCCTGAGCAAGAATCCAATATACATAAACAAGCAACAGTAGGGTTTTACGCATCCGTGCGGCCCGAAGCTGGGTAAAATCGCCCCGCGTGCACTGCCTCGATCCGCTCTTTGTGCGCTCTCCGCCCCCCACCGAACCGAAAAGGGGCCCTGTCCCCATAGGTGTTGGCGGGAATCAGCATCGCCCCCGGCAAACTTAGTTTGGAAAAAATATCGTGCAAAAAATGTATTTAAAACAAAGTATGATTTGGAAGATGAATAAAGTTGAGCTTTATTGGCTCTCATTGTTCATACGTGCAGCCCCTTGTAAAGAGGTATGCGGCTGGGAAGCCCCTTGTTTATTTATACCGGACTCGCCTAACCATGTCCGAGGTCTGAATGACCTGTTTTTAGGGGCTTTGATCAGCAAGGCCGGATTAGTGTGTGGCTGTCAAGGCAGTCTCACATTTTCCGTGGTCTAGGAACACTTGGAGTTACCCTTTAATGAGATTATGCCGCGTGGACCGGGCATTTTAAGTGTAAGAGACGCGTAATGCGGTATTGCGTTAAAGCGGGCGAAAGCTTCACGTCCCAATAGTGCTTGATGGCTATTTTTGAATGGGGCGATATGGAAGATTAGCTTTTCGCGACGGAAGTTGTCGGATGAACCGAACACAACCTCTAGTAGTACAGAGCCTGTACAATTGGCATAAAGGCCTGGCGCCACTCCTTTGAAGGAAGTGCTGCTATGGTGAATTTTGGTAGGGTCTATCCCCATTCTGCGGATGGTGTCCTGGTATAGCAGGTTTATATCACTGCCGCCATCCATTAGGACTTGTGTGAATTGTAGTCCGTCAATTATGGGATCCAATATCAAAGCAGTCCCTCCCGCATTTCGAATACTTCTGGAGTAATCCTGATGGTCGAAAGTAATTGGTTTTGACATCCAATTTTGGGACTCCGCTGGGGTGGACCGTGCGGCGCGTGCTTTAGTAGGTGCCGCACTATTTTTCCTTGTTATCACATGAAGTGAGTTCACTGTTTTGACTTCTAGTGGGAAAGTCTTCTGTTTTCCGGCGCACTGCTTGTGGGGTTCGTCATTGTCTTCACTTGGTGTGTCGAGCCCCTTGTGTTCGGCGTTAAGTCGGCCGGACTGCTTGAAGACCCAACAATCTCTGTGGGTATGGTTTGCAGGCTTCCCGGGGGTACTGTGGATTTGACATATCCTATCCAAGATTTTGTTTAGGTTGGATAGCTCATCACTGTTGTCCTTAAGGGGCAGTGTTTTGTTATTCGGCCGAGAGCTTTTGAATCCGGCGTTGACCGCCGTGCTATTTAGGCCATTTTCCTTATTCCCGCGCTGATCTTTTCTGTGTCGTGATTTCCCATTTCCATCCCTGACCTTGGATGTACTCGGGTCGCTGGTGCTGCATCTTGCCAGCCAGCTATCTTCCCCCGCGTAAAAGCGGGTCATGAGGCTTGTTAGCGCGGCCATTGTTCTTGGTTTTTCCTGGCCGAGGTGTCTGACGAGCCATTCGTCTCGGACGTTATGTTTAAAGGCTGCTAAGGCTTCGGCATCCGGACAGTCGACTATTTGGTTCTTTTTGGTGAGGAACCTGTTCCAGAATTTGCGTGCTGACTCTCTGGGCTATTGAGTTATGTGACTTAAATCGTCTGCATCCGGAGGGCGGACATAAGTCCCCTAAAAATTTGCTCGAAACGCATCCTCGAGCTCTTCCCAACTTCCAATGGTATTTTCTGGGAGGCTTTTGAGCCAATGCCGAGCTGGCCCTTTGAGCTTGAGGGGTAGGTATTTTATGGCATGGAGATCGTCTCCTCTAGCCATATGTATGTGTAGGATGTAATCCTCAATCCAGACTCCGGGGTCTATTGTTCCGTCGTATGCCTCTATGTTTACGGGCTTGAATCCCGCTGGAAATTCATGATCCAGTACCTCATCGATGAAACATAGTGGGTGTGCGGCGCCCCTGTATTTAGGTGTGCCGTTATCTTCGAAGACTCGGCGTGTTGTGTTGCTTCCTGGAGCCTTCTTTTTTGGCCCATAGATGGACCTGACCGGGCCATCCTTTTTGCGAGGATCCTTATGTGGATCGTGTGCCGGCTTGTGTGCGGCGCCGCTTGCCGCTCTTAGCCTGTCATCTGGTCGTCTATCTGGCCAGGCGGCCTCTTTGTTTTTTGACTGTGGGGGCTCTACGGCCTCCTCGTCAAATTCGGGTAACAGCTTGCGCTTCCGGTAGCTCTTTGTTTGGTGACTATCGCCGTATTTATCTGCAGTCTTGAGTACTTTGCTCCATCTCATTCTGAGTACGTCTTCCGCTGTTTCGAGCTTCCGCTTCTGCTTCTTCAAACTTCTTGCAGTGGCGACGAGCCTTTTGTGAAGGTTCTTATGCTCCGGTGATGTGTCCGGCATGAGATCGTCTGGACTGTTGTTTTCGTCGGGGATGGGTTGCTCGTCCAATTCATCCTATTCGGATGGTTGCTTGGTGGTATGTTCGTCGTCCACTTGTTCGCCCTGCTCTACGGCTGGGTCAGTATGGGTGTTGTTGTTATCGAGGCGGGACTTCGGGCGGCGCTTGCGTCGCCGTTTTGGTTGTTTTTCAGGGAAATTATCCTTCGCCGCGTCCCGTTGTTCCTCGTTATCGCTTCCTTTTGGTGTATCCACCATGTATATGTCGTGAGTTGAGGTGGCTTTCCAGTGCCCAGTAGGCGCTGGTTCTTGGTCATCTCCGGCATCGTCGTCCATACCGTTGATGTCTTCGGAGTCGAAGTCTAGCACGTCGGTTAGGTCGTCGACAATGGCTACGAAGTGGGTGGTGGGTGGGCTTTGAATTTCTTCGTCGTCCGCATCCCAACCGTCCTGACCGTGATCTGGCCAAGGCTCTCCTGATAACAAGAGATACTTTAGCGAATTCAGGATGTCACCAAAAGGTGAGTGCTGAAAGATGTCCGCAGCGGTGAACTCCATGATCGGCTCCCAACCGGATTCGATTGGTAGCAGCGCGGGGGGTTCGGAGTCCGGCGAGGAGTCCGACACCTTAGAGTCACGAGCTTCACAAGGGACAAGGTCGGTATTCGGCTCCATCGCCGTAGAGGTAGCAGCCCCCGAGGTGGTGTCTAGCCACTCGTCCTCGATCTGCGCAGCCGGCTCCGAATTAAGGGTCGGAGCGGACTCATGTGCGGCCTCCAGGGCATTGTCCGGCAGCAGAGCTAAATCATGCCCATTGTGACAGTGTGGCACGCTCGGCTGTGGCTCGAATCCATCGAAGATCAAGTCTCCGCGGATGTCACCCGTGAAGTTCAGACTTCCCAATCTGACCTGACGGCCAGGGGCGTAGCTTTCGATCTGCTCCAGATGGCCAAGCGAATTGGCCTGCAGTGCAAAGCCGCCGAATACGAAGATCTGTCCGAGGAGAAAAGTCTCACCCTGGACTGCATCGTTGTTGTTGATGATCAAAGGAGCCATCGAGCCTATCGGTGACGACACAGAGGAACTCTCAATGAAAGCACCAATGTCGGTGTCAAAACCGGCGGATCTCGGGTAGGGGGTCCCGAACTGTGCGTCTAGGCGGATGGTAACAGGAGACAAGGTACACGATGTTTTTACCCAGGTTCGGGCCCTCTCGATGGAGGTAAAACCCTACTTCTGCTTGATTGATATTGATGATATGGGTAGTACAAGAGTGGATCTACCACGAGATCAAGGAGGCTAAACCCTAGAAGCTATCCTATGGTATGATTGTTGTTCTGTCCTATGGACTAAAACCCTCCGGTTTATATAGACACCGGAGAGGGCTAGGGTTACACAGAGTCGGTTACAATGGTAGGAGATCTACATATCCGTATCGCCAAGCTTGCCTTCCACGCCAAGGAAAGTCCCATCCGGACACGGGACGAAGTCTTCAATCTTGTATCTTCATAGTCTTGGAGTCCAGCTGATGATGATAGTTCGGCTATCCGGACACCCCCTAATCCGGGACTCCCTCAGTGATCCTTCCGAGCAAGTGAAACAGAGGTTCTCTACAGATTCTACTCTGCCATCCTCCCAACAAGATTCGCTAGACAACGCAAGGCTAGACAGTCAACGTAGCTGTGTAGATGATGAGCACATCTCCCCTACTCCACCATCACAGGTGCTTGCTCTAACTTGGCACTATTATATGTGGTTCCATGTTGCGTATGATGTCTAGCTTGTATTGCTTCTAACTTTGTTGAATTGCATCTACTTACTTTACACATAATGCCTGTGAATATGACATGTGTTCCTGTTTCTAGATCAGACTACTATTCTTGCATATCCCGCATCAGTCACTTATGATAAGGCACCTTTAAGTCGCCACTTTGATATTGGTTGTGTTTTGCATATGATTTCTAGCATATACTGCTTCTAATTTGTTGAAACACCACACAGTTTGAACTTGGCAGAGTGATATTGGTTGCATCTTTCATATGGTGTCTAGCTTGCAGTGCTTCTAATTTGTTGAAATGCCTTCTGCTTAGTTACCACATCATAGGTGTGAATATGTCACACCATCCTGGTTTTCATACATATTCCATCCTTGCATCATGTGTTTTCCTTTCATCCGAGTAGTGTTCATCAGTATCATGCATGAATGAGTTCTGAAGAGCGAATTTTATTCCTTTTTCTTATCGGTTTGACTTCACAATGCAAAATCATTATAGCTGAAGGAAATTAGTTCGGCAGTGGATGATGGTGGTCCTTCGGAGCAACTCAAATAGGGGGTCTCTACAGATTCTACTCCGCCATCCTCCCAACAAGATTCGCAAGACAACACAAGGCTGGACAGTCAACGTAGCTGTGTAGATGATGAGCACATTTCCCCTACTCCACCATCACAGGTGCTTGCTCTAACTTGACACTATTATATGTGGTTGCATGTTGCGTATGATGTCTAGCTTGTATTGCTTCTAACTTGAATTGCATCTGCTTACTTTACACATAATGCCTGTGAATATGACACGTGCTCCTGTTTCTAGAACATACGTGTACACGATGAGCACATCTCCCCTACTCCACCATCACAGGTGCTTGCTCTTACTTGGAACTGTTATACGTGGTTGCGTTTTCCGTATGATGTCTAGTTTGTATTGCTTCTGATTATGTTGAATTGCATCTGCGTAGCTTACAACTTATACCTGCAACGATCACTTACCCATAAGACACATTTAACTTGGGACTGTGATGTAGGTTGCATCTTGCATTGTCTTCTAGCTTGTACTGCTTCTAATTTCTTGAAATGGCACTTACGATGAGACACTTTTTACCTGATAGAGTGATATTGGTTGCATGTTCATATGGTGCCTAGCTTTCATTTCTTCTAGTTTCAGTGAAATGCCTTTCGCTTACTGTTTTTCATACATATTCCATCCTCCTATCGTACGTGTGAATATGAAACGCTGTCTTTTTTGTATATATTCCATCCTCCTGCGCTTGCCTTACATCAAAGTAGTGTTCGTCTGTATCATGCATCAACCAGTTATGCAGAGCTAATTTTATTCATCTTCTTGTGGTTTTGACTTCATAAGGCAATATCAGAAAATAGGAAGGAAAAGAGTAAGTTAGGGGATGTTGGTGGTACTCCGCACCAACGCAAACAGAGACTCCCTAGATTTGCCACTGCTACTGCTAATGAAGTTGAAGTCCCAAGTCTACATGATGAGTTCATCTCCCGCACTCCACCATCATAGGTGCTTGCTCTAAGTTGATAGTGTGATAATTGGTTTCATGTTGCATATGTTGTCTAGCCTGTATTTCTTCTATTTTGATTAAATTGCACCTGCTGAGTTTATACGTTATACATGTGCATATGACATGGCTTTCTGTGTCTAGAATACACTTCATCTATATATCATACCATGTTCCTACATCAAAGTACTGCTGTTGTGTATCCCGCATCAGTAACTCATGATTGGACGCTATTAACATGGCCGTTTGATAGTGGTTGCATCTTGCATTGATTTCTACGTTGTACTGCTTCTAATTTTTCGAATTGCCACTTATGACAAGACACTTTTAACTTGGCAGAGTAATATTGGTTGCATCTTTCATATGGTGTCTAGCTTGCATTACTTCTATTTTCTTGAAAATCCTTCTGCTTAGTTTGCACATCATAGCTGTGAATATGTCATGCCGTCCTGTTTTTCTTACATATTCCATCCTCATACGGTTGTCTTACATCAAAGTATTGCTTGTCTGTATCATGCATCAATGAGTTCTGAAGAGTGATTTTATTCTTTTGTGTTGTGGGTACAGCTTGACATGGCAAAGTCAAAAAAGAGCAAGGAAAATAGTATAGTAGGGAGTGTTGTTACTCGTCGGGTGAAACGGAAAAGGCTCTGCCGTCGAGATTCTGCTGGTACTTATAGTGCAGTAGAAGGTCCAAGTCCACCGGCTAAATCTACAAACACAGTATCACCTGCTCCACCAGCTGCAGCATCCGCTTCAACTGTACCAGCATCTCAACCAGTTACCCGTTCGTTTGCTCCCGAACTGGCCAGTTCCCAAGCTGCCTTCACACCTAACACTACTTCCGAAGCACTGTTGACACAACAGGACTTGGCAAGATCGGATGAACCTCATGAGCATCAACACCAAGACGGTACCTGACCGAGTCAAGTTGCAGTTGCATGCTCCTTTATATGTACTCTCACAGTTTGATGTACACTAACACTTTCCATATTCATTGTTGAACTAGCACCACGGCGTAAGCGGAAAAAGACATCAGGGATAATGCTTGACAGATTAACAAAATCTAAAGGAGGAAGAATGGAGATCCATTTTGAGGCAGGTTTAAAAAGGCCACGTGATGCTACAGAGTTAGCCAAGTTAGTATCAGAGGCAGCCGTTGCCGTTAGGTATCATGCGCGTATCCTCCCAACGTGGATCCAGTACAGGAATGAGAAAGACAATACCCAATTTAACACCTTCCTTGACCATTTATCTGTAAGTAATGTTATTCATCGCAATTAGTAATATTGTCTTGCTCTATCCCATACTTTCTAGCTTCCTCCTAATAAGACTCACATTCTTTTTTCAATAGATGAGGTTCAAGTTGGATCCGAAAGATGATGCAACTAAACAAGCATGCACTCATGTTTTTCAGTCTGCTCTGTGAAAGTATCGGTACCACCTTAGAAAATCTCACTTTGAAGGCAAGGCTAACAATGAAATCGCCCAAACATCTCTAGTAGAATATATTACAGATGAAGACTGGACATCCCTCGTTAAACACTGGTCTGATCCAAAGTATCAGGTAGGCTATATGTATTTGATCAGACCACATATTGAACTTGTATTTATGTATGTGCCTTACAAGTGTATCTTCTTCTAGGCTAACTGTTTGAAGAACAAAACCAACCGTTCTAAAGTGAAATTCCAACAGACAACAGGATCTCGTAGCTATATTGCACACTGTGAGGCTCTTGTAAATAGCTGCTACTTCCTTCTCTTTTTTGTGCCATATTATCGTATCTATATTGACTTGTTCTAAATACAGCGGAAAGCCCGTGCGGACCAAAAAGAACCTGAACCGAATGCAGTGCAAATCTTCAAGGATTGCCACACCAGCAAGATGAAGGGCATGAGCACACCAGTTCAAGCCGCTGTTGTAAGTCCTTACTCCTCCTGCCTTGAACTGATTGGTACTGTGATGTGTTCATTTAACTACTTGGTTTGCAGCCAATGTCAGTTACTCTGTTCACTTTTATACACGGTTGTCTTAACGTATCATTTCAACTGACATGGTTTAAAAGAGATGAAGGATATTCTTTTGGTCTTGATCTGTAATCTAGTTGTGATGTTCACGTGCGCACACAATGATAAAATAGCCTGTTTGTTTTATATCTGTTTGCCCATGATATGAATGATGTCATACTATGTTCATCCTACTTTAAACCGTGTCTTTTTATCCTTAGATGTCAACAAATGTGAGGAAATAGACAATACAGGAGGCATGCTACATGGACATATATTCCGAAAGTAATTTTATTATTTAGTTGGCACTACAATACATGCTAATGTATTACATTAGTTCACCAAAATAAGTTATGTATAAACGTTTAACCTACTTTGTTTGTTTTTGTCTCATTAGTAACTCACTCGTACACTAATCTACAAGTTCAAACTTTCAGGAAGCTATGGAACAAATGATTGAATAGCCACAACCACCTGAAGGTGAAGAGGCTACTACAGGCACAATGTCACCTCTTGCTGCAGTGCGTCAGTATCTCCCCACTAACAGTGCAAAAAGCACCTTCCTGCGTAATTCTGGGTTGGTTGTCAAGGTAACCTCGTCCAAATCGCCTACTGAACAAAATCTTCCTACTAGACAGAGTGATATATCTGTGCTCCAGACACAAGTCCAATCCCTAATGGATGTTGTTTCGGAAACAAGAATAGTGGTTGAGAAATGTCGTCAAGATATGAATGGTTTTGAAACCAGACTATCAGACATTCGCTTCATTGTTGAAGAGCAATGGTGGAAAAAAGGTGGAGATCGTACTGCTCCATCAGATTCTACAGCCTGAAACATTAGCACTTAGGTCAAATGATATGTGCTTCTATACATGTGATGGTGCTTTTATCCGGAAGGACTGTAAACTTTATGCCAACAGGCCTTTTGTTATATGATTGGAATTTATTTTGTTGTGATACAACATTTATGATGCTGCCACAGGCTGTAGTAATTATGACGCTATCTTAGTAATGTATTCGGATGAAAGCTTCGTAGGAGCCCAACATGCCAACATTCGTCGGGCCCATTCCAATTGGGCTAAAAACGATTACGGGACGAAATTGGCATGTAGCCCACTAAAAATATCTGGGCTAAAATTAGCATAAGCTTTCAAATTTTTCTGGTAGGCCTGTGCCCATAGTGGGCCTTTAATAGGCCTAAACATAATTTGGGCCCTCAGTAAAAGTAGGCCGTTTACATGTGTAAATATGTCGAGCCCATAAAAAACATGGGCCTTTAATAGACCGAAAGTGAGATTGGGCCCTGATTGTGCCAAATAACCCACTGGACTTAGCAGGCCGAAACGGTGGCCCATTTACGATGCGGATATTTGACAGGCCGAAATTCGGACGGGCCGTAAATGCGCCGACCTAATACATGGGCCTTTAACAGGCCAGAACTTCGGTCGGGCTAGATTGTCGTCATTTTTATATGGGCCGTTAATGGGCCCAATATGACGTTGGGCCACATATGGCCCATGGTTTACGTCCGGCGTTAACGGGCGGAAATGACAACAGGCCGAAAGTGGGCCAAATCTATAGTGGGCCTCTAACAGGCCGAATGACAGACATGTCCGAATATGACCCAAATCCTTCACGATCGTTTATGGGCTGAAAGTTTTGATGGACTGTAAATGGGCCCAAATGAAGCCGGACCTTTAACAGGCCGGAAATACACCGGGCCGTAATTCGACCCAATTACTTAGCGGACTGTTAACGGGCCAGAAGTGACCATGGGCCGCATTGATCACAAGTTTAGACCAGGCCGTTGACGGGACGATTTGACAGAGAATGTTGGGCCTTTAGCTGGGTCAGCCCATTATGGTCTGCAGAATCTTGTGGGCCTTTAGCTGGGCCGACCCATTGTGGTCCGCAAAATCTTGTGGGCCTTTAGCTAGGCCGGCCCATTATGGTCCGCTAAATTTGGTGGGCCTTTAGCTGGGCCGGCCCATTATGGTCTGCTAAATCTTATGGGCCTTCGGTTGGGCCGGCCCATTTAAACTTTGTGGGCCACTTTTGGGTCGGTCCACGTGTCAACATATCATAGGCCCATCTCGACCGATGGATGAGTGACACCTGTGCCAACGCGGAGCTGACACGTCGATCCGTCAGCCAAAGAGAATTTTACACGTGGAAATCGGCATTGGTCGTGGCTGTTAACGGGTTATCGGATCCAAAATCTGACCCGATAGCTGTCGTTCCGTCATGGTGGATGCCACGTGTCGGTTACCCTTGACGAAAGCACTTCTGTGACGCGTGATTTATCGTCATGGAAGTGGACACTTCTGTGATGATAATTTTGGTGATGTCATGGAACACTTCTATGACAGCACAGGTATGACTATCTTGATTTTGTCATAATTTGTCATGGATGTACATGCATGACAAAAAACGCGACCTACTGTGACAAACACGTATCATCACGGAAATGTATTTTTTTGTAGTGTCAACATGCAACATAGAGTCACTCCAAAGCCACTAATAGCGGAGAACAAACGAAGAGATTATGGTAGGGTACGAAACCACCTCAAAGTTTTTCTTTCGGATCAATCTATTCAAGAGTTCGTACTAGAATAACACCTTAAGACACAAATCAACCAAAACCCTAATGTCACCTAGATACGCCATTGTCACCTCAAGTATCCGTGGGCATGATTATACGATATGCATCACACAATCTCAGATTCATCCAACCAACACAAAGTACTTCAAAGAGTGCCCCAAGGTTTCTACCGGAGAGTCAAGAAAACGTGTGCCAACCCCTATGCATAGGTTCATGGGCAGAACCCGCAAGTTGGTCACCAAAACATACATCAAGTGGCACATGATATCCCATTGTCACCACAGATAAACACGGCAAGACATACATCAAGTGTTCTCAAATCAAAGACTCAATCCGATAAGATAACTTCAAGAGGGAAACTCAATTCATCACAAGAGAGTAGAGGGGGAGAAACATCATAAGATCCAACTATAATAGCAAAGCTCGCGATACATCAAGATCGTGCCATAGAGAGAACACGAGAGAGAGAGAGAGAGATCAAACACATAGCTACTGGTACATACCCTCAGCCCTGATGATGAACTACTCCCTCCTCGTCATGGATAGCATCGGGATGATGAAGATGGCCACCGGTGATGGGTTCCCCCTCCGGCAGGGTGCCGGAACAGGCTCCCGAGAGGTTTTTGGTGGCTACAGAGGCTTGCGGCGGCGGAACTCCCGATCTATCTTCTCCGTGGATGTTTTTAGGGTACGTGGGACTATATAGGCGAAAGAAGTCGGTCGGGGGGTGCTCGAGGGGCCCGTGAGACAGGGGGGCGCGCTGGGGGGCGCGCCCTCCTATCTCGTGGCTGCCTCGAGTATCTTCTGACGTGAACTCCAAGTCTCCAGGATCATATTCTTCCAAAAAATCACGCTGCCGAAGGTTTCATTCCGTTTGGACTCAGTTTGATATTCCTTTTCTTCGAAATACTGAAACAGGCAATAAAACAGCAATATGGGTTGGGCCTCTGGTTAATAGGTTAGTCCCAAAAGTAGCATAAAAGTGTATAATAAAGCCCGTAATCATTCAAAACAGATAATAAAATAACATGAATGCTTCATAAATTATAGATACGTTGGAGACGTATCAGCATCCCCAAGCTTAATTCCTACTCGTCCTCGAGTAGGTAAATGATAAAAGAAATAATTTATGAAGTGTGAATGCTAGAAGGTGCACAAGTTTGATCAATGATAATTTCAATCACCTTTTCTAGCATGATAATATTTCATAACAGTAGTTCATCTCATAAAACTTCTCACGATAAAGTAACAAGCAATTCACATGTCAAAGCATAGACCGTAAACATTCTTGAAAACTAGCAAACTTCATTCTCAGTCATCAAACAATTGCAATTCATCTTATTTTCAGGAATAACAAACTCCACATACTCAACTATCATATAGTCTTCTACAATTGCTAAAACTCCCGCAATACTAATGGTTATGGAGTTTCAATCGAACACTGAGAAAGATAGGGGCTTATAGTGTTGCCTCCCAACGTATTCACCTTTGGGTGATGTCAACAATAATAGTTCATGCTAACTTACATCCAATTGGATATATATATATCAGGATCACCCCAACACAAAGTGCTTGCCAAAGGATACAATGAAAAAGGGAAAGGTGAAGGTCACCTTGACTCTTGCATAAAGTAAAAGACATAAAGTAAAAGATAGGCCCTTCGCAGAGGGAAGCAGAGGTTGTCATGCGCTCTTAGGGTTGGATGCACAAAATCTTAATGTGAATGAACGTCACTGTATATTGCCACTTGTATATGGACCTTTATTATGCAGTTCGTCGCTTTTATTGCTTCCATAACAAGAGATCGTATAAAGCTATTTTCTTCACACCAAAAGATCATACATATTTAGAGAGCAATTTTTATTGCTTGCACCGATGACAACTTACTTGAAGGATCTTACTAAATCCATAGGTAGGTATGGTGGAATCTCATGGCAAAACTGGGTTTAAGGATATTTGGAATCACAAGTAGTATCTCTACTTGGTGCAAGGAATTTTGACTAGCATGAGGGGGGAAAGGCAAGCTCAACATGTTTGAATGATCCATGACAATATACTTTAACTGAGATGTCGGAAAACATAAAGCATTACGTTGTCTTCCTTGTCCAACATCAACTCTTTAGTATGTCATACTTAATGAGTGCTCCCAACTATAAAAGATGTCTACAATAGTGTATTTATATATGAAATCTCTCTTCCTTCAATATTCTTTCATGAATTGTTCAAATGACCAATAAGATGCTTGCTAACCTTCAATAAATTTACAACCTCTACTTCTTAGATGTGAAGTCATTACTCCCCATGGGATAAGCAAATGAGGCATATATAATTTCATATTTATGACAATCGACTCATTCAACAATTTACTCATAGGATATAAGTGAAGCACACGAGTAAATGACAAACTACTCCAACAAGATATAAGTGAAGAACAATGAGTAGCTAAATAATTATGTAAATATATGAAGACTCTTTCTCATTTAAGAATTTCAGATCTTGGTATTGTATTCAAACAGCAAGCAAAACAAAATAAAATGACATTGCAAGGATAGCACAACTCAAGTGAAGAAGCAAAAACTTAGGCTCAACCTATACTAACCAATAGTTGTTGAAGAAGAAAGGTGGGATGCCTACCGGGGCATCCCCAAGCTTAGATGCTTGAGACTTCTTGAAATATTATCTTGGGGTGCCTTGGGCATCCCCAAGCTTGAGCTTTTATGTCTCCTTAATTCCTCTCATATCATGGTTTCTCTTTTTATCAAAAGCTTCATCCACACCAAACTCAACAAGAACTCGTGAGATAGGTTAGTATAAACCAATGCAAAACCTTATCATTTTCTACTGTAAAAAATCACTAACATTATTATTCAACATTGCATACTAAATTCCTCTGCATATTTAATACTCCTATCCTCAAATAGAATCATTAGACAAGCAAACATATGCAAACAATGCAACCATAACAGCAATCTGCCAAAACAGTACAGTCTGTAAAGAATGCAAGAGTATCAATACTTCCCTCACTCCAAAACTTATGAAATAAAATTCTCACTGTAGTAAATTTATCATATCTTAATATGCAAAAAGTTTCAACATTATACCGTTCTCTTACTTTTCTTGGGAATTTTTGCAACAGCGGTAAACTTTTTGTTTTCAAACAGCAACATGTATACTAGCAAAATAAGCATTGTAAAGGCTATCCTTGTCATTTTTATTAAAAATAAAGATGCAAAACATTATTCTAAATAACAGTAAGCATATAATAACAAAAGAAAATGACGCTCCAAGCAAAACACATATCATGTGGCGAACAAAAATATAGCTCCAAGTAAAGTTACCGATGAACGAAGATGAAAGAGGGGATGCCATCCGGGGCATCCCCAAGCTTAGGCTCTTGGTTGTACTTGAATGTTACCTTGGGGTTCCTTGGGCATCCCAAATCTTAGGCTCTTTCCACTCCTTATTCCATAGTCCATCGAATCTTTACCCAAAACTTGAAAACTCCACAACACAAAACTCAACAGAAAACTCGTAAGCTCCGTTAGTATAAGAAAATAAAACCACCACTTAGGTACTGTAATGAACTCATTCTAAATTCATATTGGTGTAATATCTACTGTATTCTAAGTTATCTATGGTTCATACCCTCCGATACTACTCATAGATTCATTAAAATAAGCAAACAACACATAGAAAACAGAATCTGTCAAAAACAGAACAGTCTGTAGTAATCTGTATCAAACGTATACTTTTGGAACTCCAGAAATTCTACCAAGTTAGTAAGTCCTAAGAAATTCGTGTACCAATCCAGAGCAAAACGAATCAGATCAAGAGCACGTTTCTATGAATTAACAAAACTAATTTACTGGGTGCAAAAGTTTCTGATTTTCAGCAGGATCAACACAATTATCACCATAAGCTATCCTAAAGGTCTTACTTGGCACTTTATTGAAACAAAAAGCTATAAAACATGATTACTACAGTAGCATAATCATATGGACACACAAAAATAGTAAGGGTATATATTGGGTTGTCTCCCAACAAGCGCTTTTCTTTAATGCCTTTCTAGCTAAGCATGATGATGACAATAATGCTCACGTAAAAGATAAGAATTTAAACATAACGGGAGCATCATGAAGCATATGACTAGCACATTTAAGTCTAACCCACTTCCTATGCATAGGGATTTTGTGAGAAAACAACTTATGGGAACAATAATCAACTAGCATAGGAAGGTAAAACAAGCATAAGTTCAAAACTTGAAGCATATAGAGAGGAAACTTGATATTATTGCAATTCCTACAAGCATATGTTCCTCCCTCATAATAATTTTCAGTAGCATAATGAATTAATTCAACAATATAACCAGCACCTAAAGCATTCTTTTCATGATCTACAAGCATAGAAAATTTACTACTCTCCACATAAGCAAAATTCTTCTCATCAATAGTAGTGGGAGCAAACTCAACAAAATAATTATCATGTGAGGCATAATCCAATTGAAAACTAAAATCATGATGACAAGTTTCATGGTTATTATTATTCCTAATAGCATACAAGTCATCGCAATAATCATCATAGACAACAACTTTGTTCTCATAATCAATTGGAACCTCTTCCGAAATAGTGGAATCATCACTAAATAAAGTTGACACTCTTCCAAATCCACTTTCATATTCATCACAATAATATTCAACATCCTCCAAAATAGTGGGATCACTACTTCCTAAAGTTGACACTCTTCCAAACCCACTTTCATCAATATAATCATCATAAATAGGAGGCATGCTTTCATCATAATAAATATTCTCATCAAAACTTGGGGGACAAAAAATATCATCTTCATCAAACATAGCTTCCCCAAGCTTGTGGCTTTGCATATCATTAGCATCATGGATATTCAAGGAATTCATACTAACAACATTGCAATCATGCTCATCATTCAAAGATCTAGTACCAAATATTTTAATGCATTCTTCTTCTAGCAATTGAGCACAACTTTCCTTTCCATCATACTCACGAAAGATATTAAAAAGATGAAGTGTATGAGACAAACTCAAATCCATTTCTTTTAGTTTTCTTTTATAAACTAAACTAGTGATAAAACAAGAAACAAAAAGATTCGATTGCAAGATCTAAAGATATACCTTCAAGCACTCAGCTCCCTGGCAACGGCGCCAGAAAAGAGCTTAGTTGACGGGGTGTGAGTGAGTGCCGCTTACCTAGCCTCCCCAGCAACGACGCTAGAAAAGAGCTTGATGTCTACTACACAACCTTGTTCTTGTAGACGTTGTTGGGCCTGCAAGTGCACAGGTTTGTAGGACAGTAGCAAATTTCCCTCAAGTGGATGACCTAAGGTTTATCAATCCGTGGGAGGCGTAGGATGAAGATGGTCTCTCTCAAACAACCCTGCAACCAGATAAAAAAGAGTCTCTTGTGTCCCCAACACACCCAATACAATGGTAAATTGTATAGGTGCACTAGTTCAGCAAAGAGATAGTGATACAAGTGCAAAATAGATAGTAGATATAGGTTTTTGTAATCTGAATATATAAAAACAGCAAGGTAACTAATGATAAAAGTGAGCGTAAACGGTATTGCAATGGTACGAAACAAGGCATAGGGTTCATACTTTCACTAGTGCAAGTTCTCTCAACAATAATAACATAGATAGATCATATAACAATCCCTCAACATGCAACAAAGAGTCACTCCAAAGCCACTAATAGCGGAAAACAAACGAAGAGATTATGGTAGGGTACGAAACCACCTCAAATTTTTCTTTCGGATCAATCTATTCAAGAGTTTGTACTAGAATAACACCTTAAGACACAAATCAACCAAAACCCTAATGTCACCTAGATACTCCATTGTCACCTCAAGTATCCGTGGGCATGATTATACGATATGCATCACACAATCTCAGATTCATCCAACCAACACAAAGTACTTCAAAGAGTGCCCCAAGGTTTCTACCGGAGAGTCAAGAAAACGTGTGCCAACCCCTATGCATAGGTTCATGGGAGGAACCCGCAAGTTGGTCACCAAAACATACATCAAGTGGCACGTGATATCCCATTGTCACCACAGATAAACACGGCAAGACATACATCAAGTGTTCTCAAATCAAAGACTCAATCCGATAAGGTAACTTCAAGAGGGAAACTCAATTCATCACAAGAGAGTAGAGGGGGAGAAACATCATAAGATCCAACTATAATAGCAAAGCTCGCGATACATCAATGTAGCGACCAGACCTCAACCAGTCTGATCTCTGTGCTTAGTGTCATCCCTGGATTAGTAATGCTGACACCACACAGTACTTGGAGGATTTATAACAGAGTAGCAACCACACACTTATTACATCGAATGTCTCAAAAGAGAACTTCTTAGAATATATATGGCTTAAGGCCATCTAAAAATGATAACAGAGGAAGACTTGGACGATAAGCGAGTCCATCAACTCCAATGGCATCACTGAGTATAGAACCACGGCCAAAAAGCACCTTACTCGTCGTCTAAAAAGTGTGCAACATGAAACGTTGCAGCCCGAAAACGGGTCAGCACATGGAATATGCTGGCAAAGTAACACATAGAGAATAACAATGGAATAAGCTACACTACATGCAATTTTGCTGGTGTAAAAGCTCTATGGTTACAGTTTTGCATAAAGCCAATTTTTCCCTACTGCAAAGGAATAAATTTAATTAACTATCATGGTGGTTGTTAAACATTGAGAATGGTTGACAGCATTCTCAATCCCAATTAAAAGAACTCATCAAACCCAACAATATTAGATTAAAGTAACATGATGAGATTCACATGATATCCAGGTACTAGATACTCAAAACGTCCATAACCGGGGACACGGCTAATCATGATTAGTTTGTACACTCTGCAGAGGTTTGCACACTTTTCCCCACAAGACTCGATCGCCTCCGTTTGATTCCTCGCACTACATGGTGTTTGAGAAACGGATGACCGAGACATAGTCTTTCAGAAGCACTAGCACCTTACATGTGGGTAGACCGGTACACCTACTTTCCCCTACATCTGCTAGTCTACCCGTAAGAGTTCGCACAACTTAATCAACTATGCCAGAGCCCATAATGGCTTGTGGCTGCACACGGAAGTTTCTAGTTTGAATAATCTCATGATCCCTTTGAGCCTGGGTGGCGGTCCGAAGAAATACAGGCAAGTCCTGATAGAAACCAGGTGCCTCAATCCACCCAGATGTGTGTTTAAGTTGCCACCTTAAATAAACCATTGATTAACAATCTCACATCTGTCATGGATACACTCACCCAATCCACGTCTACTAGCATAGCATGGCATAAAAAGCAAACGTAGAAGTAACTCCCAGGGGTTTGAAAATAAAACAAGTAATAGGTACTACCTCATCTACTTCCCATCCCACAATTTAATTAGATCCTAATCATGCAATTGTTTGAGGATTGGTCTAATGCATAAAAATTGGGTATGAGAAAAGGTATGATCAAAGTGTTACTTGCCTTGCTGATGATCCGCAAAACCTAGAGACTCGAAGTAACAGGCGGCGCACTCCGGGTATTCTATCGCAGACAAACAAACAAACAAACATACAATAAGTACTCATCTAATGCACTGGTAAAACTCGAATAAAAGATCCAACCAGAATGTTCAACTTAAGAACTCCGGTTTGCAAAAAGAACCAAATCAAACAAAGCAACGAAAGTCAAACGGCGAAAGAAAACAACTTCGTTTTACTAATCTGGATCTAAGTCAAATTTTACAGAAGCAAAAACTTGTTTAAGTTGATTATCCGGCAAGAGGGTTTCGAGACGAAACTCCAGGCGCTTGAATCGCCTGATTCCGATAAAAGAGCGAAAAGTTATACTAAAACGAAAATCGGATATGGAATCGCGATCAGAAAAATCGCGGATTAAATCTGAAAAAAAGAAAAATGACGAACAGGCTGACAAACAAACATTCGTTGACTAAACAGGTCTGACGAATACGTTCGTTAAAACGAACGAACGAGCGAACGCTCGCTAATTAACCGAACCAAAAAATAAAACTGATCTAAAAAAATAAACCAAAAAAAACGAAGAAAAAACCGCTCGTTTTTTTTAAAAACCCGGCGACACGCGAATCGAGGCGGCGGCGTGGTCGGCTGGCGGCGGCGGT
>NC_041385.1:419282834-419304631 GCF_002162155.2 Triticum dicoccoides
GCTGGCGGCTAGGGTTTCGGCGAAGTGGGCCGGCGGCGACTGCCGGCTGGCGGGGCGGGCGGCTGGGCCTGGGGGGGCTCGAGGCGATGCTATTTAAAGGCTCCCCCGGGCGGAGTCCCGCTCGGGCACGGCCCGTAGGTCGGTTGCTTTTTTTAAAATAATTCCGCACAGAAGAAAAATAAAAAGAAATACTAAAGGGACTCCAAAAATCCCGAAATAAAATTTCCCCGGCTTCTAAAATCAAGCCGAACAAGATGAACATTTATTTGGGGCCTAAGTGCAATTTTGAAAAACGCACATTTTTCCTAAATTCAAATAAAAAGCGAAAAACTTCCAAAATAAAACTTATTTGATTTTTTTATTACATCTTCGTTATTTCTTTATTTTTGGGAAAGTCATTTTATTCCCTCTCTGAATATTTGGTAGTGGAAATAATTGAAGATAAAATAAATAAAATCAATGATCCTATTTTCAAAATTTGAGAAAAACTCAAATAAGAAAATAACGAAATCCCCAACTCTCTCCGAGGGTCCTTGAGTTGCATAGAATTTCTAGGATCGAGCCAAAGATGCAACAAAATGTGATATGCAATTATGATCTATGTATAACATTCCAAATTGAAAATTTGGGATGTTACGAACCTACCCCCCCCCCTTAAGATGAATCTCGCCCTCGAGATTCGGGTTGGCTAGCAAATAGGTGAGGGTGGTCCTTGAGCAGATCTTCCTCTCGCTCCCAGGTGGCTTCCTCCTCGGTGTGGTGGCTCCACTGAACTTTGCAAAACTTGATAACCTTACTGCGGGTAACTCGACTGGCATAATCCAGAATTCTAACTGGTTTCTCCTCATAAGTCAAATCATCCTTCAACTGAATTGCTTCCAGTGGCACAGTATCTCTTAGTGGTATATCGGCTATTTCTGCGTGACACTTCTTCAACTGTGAAACATGGAACACATCGTGAACTCCTGACAATCCCTCAGGTAATTCCAACTTGTACGCTACTTCTCCCATGCGTTCCAAAACCTTGTATGGCCCCACAAAACATGGTGCTAACTTGCCTTTAACTCCAAAGCGCTTAACTCCTCGTAGCGGAGATACTCGAAGATAAACTCTGTCTCGGACTTCGTGTTCTGTCTCCTTGCGTTTTGAATCTGCATAGTTCTTTTGCCTTGACTGAGCTACATTGAGCCTGTCGCGGATCAACTTTACTTTCTGTTCGGACTCCTTAATCAAATCCGGTCCAAACAACTGGCGGTCTCCAACCTCATCCCACAACAATGGGGTTCTGCACCTCCTTCCGTACAAGGCTTCGAAAGGGGCCATCTTCAAACTGGATTGATAACTGTTGTTGTAAGAAAACTCTGCGTATGGCAAGTTGTCATCCCAACTAGATCCATAATCCAACACACAAGCTCTAAGCATATCCTCCAAAATCTGATTGACTCTCTCGGTCCGTCCATCTGTGTGCGGATGGAAAGTTGTGCTAAACTCCAGCCTGGTTCCCAATGTTTCGTGCAATTGCTTCTAGAACTTCGAGGTGAATTGGGTTCCTCTATCTAATACGATACTCCTCAGAACTCCATGCAAACACACAATCCTTGTCATGTATATCTTAGCCAATTTGGCACCGCCGTAGGTAGTCTTTACTGGAATGAAATGAGCTACCTTCGTCAAACGATCGACTACAACCCAAATCGAGTCATAGCCTGAACGAGTCCTGGGCAATCCCGTGATGAAATCCATGCCTAGTTTGTCCCACTTCCATTCGGGTATAGGCAATGGCTGCAACAATCCGGCTGGCTTTTGATGTTCTGCCTTCACCCTCTGACATACATCACAAACTGCTACATACTCTGCAATATCCTTCTTCATTCCGGTCCACCAGAAAGTTTCCTTCAAATCCAAATACATCTTGGTATTCCCGGGGTGAATCGAATATGGTGAATCATGTGCCTCTTGCAGAATCAACTTCCTGATCTCCGGGTCATTGGGCACATAAACACGGTCCTCAAATCGTAGGGTATCGTACTCATCCTCACGAAATCCCTTAGCCTTTCCTTCGTTCATTTTCTCCTTTATAGAGGCAACTTCCTTATCTGTCTTTTGAGCTTCTCTGATTTTATCCATCAATGTAGACTGAATCTCCATTGCTGCTACATAGCCTCTCGGAACTATTTCCAAACATAGATCATGAAGATCCTTGGCTAACTCCTTGGGTATTCCTCCCATCATTAGTGTATTGACGTGGCTCTTACGGCTCAACGCGTCTGCTACAATGTTAGCCTTCCTGGGGTGATAATGCAATCTCATATCATAATCCTTAATAAGCTCCAACCATCTCCTCTGCCTGAGATTTAACTCCTTCTGCGTGAAGATGTACTTCAAACTCTTATGATCCGTGTACACCTCACAATGATTTCCAATGAGAAAATGTCTCCATGTTTTCAGTGCGTGCACTACGGCTGCTAATTCCAAATCATGAGTAGCATAATTCAACTCATGAGGCTTAAGTTGTCGTGAAGCATACGAAACAACTCTTCCCTCCTGCATAAGCACTGCTCCAAGTCCTCGACGTGGAGCGTCACAATACACTTCATAATCCTTAGTCTGATCTGGCAGAATTAATACTGGTGAGGTAACCAAACATTTCTTCAACTCCTGGAAACTAGCCTCACACTCCTCAGTCCAAAGAACTTAGTATCCTTCTTCAACAACTCTGTCATAGGCTTCGCAATCTTCAAGAAATTTTCAATGAATCTCCGGTAGTATCCTGCGAGTCCAAGGAAACTCCTGATCTCTCCAACTGTTGTTGGTGCTTCCCAGTTTGTCACAGTGACAACTTTAGTGGGGTCTACGGCAATACCTTCTCCGGATATAACATGTCCGAGAAATCCAACTTCCTTCAACCAAAACTCACACTTGCTGAACTTGGCGTATAGCTGATGTTCTCTGAGCTTCTCGAGTACCAAATGCAAGTGTTCCTTATGTTCCTCTTCATTCTTCAAGTAAACCAAAATATCATCAATGAACACTATGACGAACTTATCCAAAAACTCCATAAACACCTTGTTCATCATGTTCATAAAATAGGCTGGGGCGTTAGTCAGACCAAATGACATAACGGTATACTCATACAGCCCATACCTGGTGGTAAAAGCCGTCTTCGGTATATCTTGCTCCCGAATCTTCAACTGATGGTATCCTGATCGCAAATCGATCTTGGAAAACACCTTAGCTCCTTGCAACTGATCAAACAGATCATTGATCATTGGTAGTGGGTACTTGTTCTTGATGGTTACTTCATTCAATCCGCGATAATCGACAACCATTCTTAACGATCCATCCTTCTTTTCCACCAGAAGTACTGGCGATCCCCAAGGCGAAGAACTTGGGCGAATAAAACCTTTATCCAACAACTCCTTGATCTGCTTCTTAATTTCCTCCAAATCTTGGGCTGGCATCCTGTACGGTCTCTTGGATATAGGTCCAGTGCCTGGCAGTAGTACAATTAAGAACTCAATGTCCCTATCCGGTGGCATGCCTGGCAACTCTTCTGGAAATACATCGGGGAAATCCCTTACCACTGGTACTTCATCCTGCACAACTCCTAATAAGGAATTTACATGTGCTCTTCTTGGCTCATGCCGTGATACATACTTGATTTTTCTTCCTTCTGGTGTTGTAAGCAAAATCGACTTACTGGCGCAATCAATGTTCCCTCCATACATTGACAGCCAATCCATACCAAGAATTACATCCAAACCTTGGGATTCCAATATAATTAAATCCGTTGGGAAAACATGCCTTCCTATACTTAATGGCACCTGAAAGCATCCTTGACTGACCATAAACTCAGCTCCCGGTGAACTCACTAGCATAGGTGTCTTAAGAGTCTTAGTGGGCAGGCTAAACTTATTCACAAATCCCCTTGATATGTATGAATGCGATGCACCAGTATCAAAAAGAACAACTGCAGTAAATGCCTTAACCAAAAGCTTACCTATTACTGCGTCTGGCTGAGCTTCAACCTCCTCCACAGTAACGTGGTTCACTTGCCCCCTGTTGAAAGGGTTCGGCTTCTTTCCTGAGCTTCCATTGCCATTTCCATTTTGAGCTTCTGGGCAATCATTTGCATAATGCCCAGTCTTATGGCACTTATAACAAGTGATATGACTCAGGTCTGCCTTGGATGGTGTTGACGGGTTGGTGCGGCTTTGTCCATTGCTTCCTCCATTCCTGTTTCCATTCTTTGCACCATTATGATTGTGCGAGCTACCTCCTCCATGAGTATGCTGAAAATGTCCCCCTGACTTTGGGGTAAAACGTGGCTTCTGCTGAGCTCCAGAATTGTACTTCCCCTGTGCATACTTCCTCTTACGATTGTCAATCTGCTGCTGCTTCCCCTCAATCATAAGAGCACGATCTACTAACTCCTGGTAGTTATTGAAAGTGGCTACCATCAACTGCATGCTCAGCTCATCATTCAGTCCTTCTAGAAACTTCTCCTGCTTAGCTGCATCCGTAGCAACATCATCTAGGGCATAACGTGCTAGCTTACTAAAATCATCCACATACTGGCCAACTATCTGTCCTCCTTGGCGTAAGTTGCGAAACTCACGCTTCTTCATGGCCATAGCTCCTGCTGAAACATGGGCAGTACGAAAAGCTTGCTGAAACTGATTCCATGTGACAGTGTCTACATGGTAAGTGGCTGTAAAATTCTCCCACCATGCTGTTGCGGGTCCGTCAAGCTGATGTGTGGCAAACTTCATCTTTTCTCCATCCGTGCATCCTACAGTGGTCAACTCCCTCCCTATCTTACGGAGCCAATCATCTGCTACTATCGGCTCGGTGCTACTGGAAAACACCGGCGGATTCAACCTTAAGAAAAGTGCCAGATGGTCAACAAGTGGTGGTGGTGGTGGGTTGTTGTTGTTGTTGCCTTGGTTCTGTACCAATGTTTGAATCAAGGTATTCTGCTGCTGAATCAACTGAGTGATCTCTGGCGGAAAAACAAACTCGGGGTCGCATCTCGGAGGCATCTGAGGGTTTAAAGGGGAGAGTTTAGAATAGAATGAGGTCTAGTGGGATAACACTACCCATATGCACATGAGACAAAACACACAATATCATTTCAAACAATTCAAACAAGGGCATATGACGGTCTAACTATCATTGCAAAGTGCTTGTACTAAAACTAATTAAATGGTGGAAAATTCTACTACTGTTATGGTGGTCAACTAGAAAAACTGCTCCGATGAAGATTCCATGATATCTGCTCCAGCTTCATCAACATAGTCATCATCGCTGTCATCGGGATCCGAGTCGGTGTCGTCAATGATGATATAATTATCTGGGCAAGTAGGTTCATCCTCTTCCTCTCTGGGTGCTGATCCTCCCATGAATACTCCAATCTTCTCCTTAAGGTCACCATTTTGTCTTACTAGAGCGATGATTTCTTCCATATAGTCTTTACGTGTAGCCTTGAGTTCTGCTTCTAGCTCCTTGATCCTGGTCATAGCCTTCTGTAGTTCCTCCATATCTGCGCACATCTGATTCTCCTAGCGTCGGATGTGTTGGTTTAACTCCTGAATATAAGCTGTGATTGATCTGTCCCTCCTAGTGGTGATCATCTCCCAATGCTCATCTCGGCGCCCACAAATCTGGTAGATAGTATTCTTGAGGTCGTTGTGGTAAACTTCTCCAATCCGTCCCATGGCGATGTGAGCTGCCATGCTTTTTCCTAGGCTCCATTACATCAAAGGTAAACTCTATTGGCTCCGTGACTGGCGCAAATGTCCTTCCTGGAATGTTGACTTGAGTCCTCCAGCGCTCCTCTTCGGGTAAAGTGGCGTTGAAAGTACCGGTGAAGCTTGGTACTCCTATGTTCAGGTATCTAGTGGCTTCCTTCAAGTGACATCCAAAAGGTGAATTCTCATCTGGTTGTGCGAACTTGATCATTGCATCCGCCATCCTAAGGAATAGAAAAGATGAGGAATCAAAAATGAGAAGAAAGAGTAGTGATCTAGGGCTTTAGCTTAGTGGTCGTGTCCTACAGTCAGCGTGTGCTCTGATACCACCTTGTAGCGACCAGACCTCAACTAGTCTGATCTCTGTGCTCAGTGTCATCCCTGGATCAGTAATGCTGACACCACACAGTACTTGGAGGATTTATAACAGAGTAGCAACCACACACTTATTACATCGAATGTCTCAAAAGAGAACTTATTAGAATATATATATGGCTTAAGGCCATCTAAAAACGATAACAGCGGAAGAGTTGGAAGATAAGCGAGTCCATCAACTCCAACGGCATCATTGAGTATAGAACCACGACCTAAAAGCACCTTACTCGTCGTCTGAAAAGTCTGCAACATGAAACGTTGCAGCCCAAAAACGGGTCAGCACATGGAATATGCTGGCAAAGTAACACATAGAGAATAACAATGGAATAAGCTACACTACATGCAATTTGGCTGGTGTGAAAGCTCTATGGTTACAGTTTTGCATAAAGCCAATTTTTCCCTACTGCAAAGGAATAAATTTAATTAACTATCATGGTGGTTGTTAAACATTGAGAATGGTTGACAGCATTCTCAATCCCAATTAAAAGAACTCATCAAACCCAACAATATTAGATTAAACTAACATGATGAGATTCACATGATATCCAGGTACTAGATACTCAAAACGTCCATAACCGGGGACACGGCTAATCATGATTAGTTTGTACACTCTGCAGAGGTTTGCGCACTTTTCCCCACAAGACTCGATCGCCTCCATTTGATTCCTCACACTACATGGTGTTTGAGAAACGGATGACCGAGACATAGTCTTTCAGAAGCACTAGCACCTTACATGTGGGTAGACCGGTACACCTACTTTCCCCTACATCTGCTAGTCTACCCGTAAGAGTTCGCACAACTTAATCAACTATGCCAGAGCCCATAATGGCTTGTGGCTGCACACGGAAGTTTCTAGTTTGAATAATCTCATGATCCCTTTGAGCCTGGGTGGCGGTCCGAAGAAATACAGGCAAGTCCTGATAGAAACCTGGTGCCTCAATCCACCCAGATGTGTGTTTAAGTTGCCACCTTAAATAAACCATTGATTAACAATCTCACATCTGTCATGGATACACTCACCCAATCCACGTCTACTAGCATAGCATGGCATACAAAGCAAACGTAGAAGTAACTCCCAGGGGTTTGAAAATAAAATAGGTAATAGATACTACCTCATCTACTTCTCATCCCACAATTTAATTAGATCCTAATCATGCAATTGTTTGAGGATTGGTCTAATGCATAAATACTGGGTATGAGAAAAGGTATGATCAAAGTGTTACTTGCCTTGCTGATGATCCGCAAAACCTAGAGACTCGAAGTAACAGGCGGCGCACTCCGGGTATTCTATCGCAGACAAACAAACAAACAAACATACAATAAGTACTCATCTAATGCACTGGTAAAACTCGAATAAAAGATCCAACCAGAATGTTGAACTTAAGAACTCCTGTTTGCAAAAAGAACCAAATCAAACAAAGCAACGAAAGTCAAACGGCGAAAGAAAACAACTTCGTTTTACTAATCTGGATCTAAGTCAAATTTTACAAAAGCACAAACTTGTTTAAGTTGATTATTCGGAAAGAGGGTTTCGAGACGAAACTCCAGGCGCTTGAATCGCCTGATTCCGATAAACGAGCGAAAATTTATATTAAAACGAAAATTGGATCTGGAATCGCGATCAGAAAAATCGCGGATTAAATCCGAGAAAAAGAAAAACGACGAACAAGCTGACGAACGAACGTTCGTTGACTAAACAGATCTGACGAATACGTTCGTTAAAACGAACGAATGAGCGAACGCTCACTAATTAACCGAACCAAAAAATAAAACCGATCTAAAAAAATAAACCGAAAAAAACAAAAAAACGAAGAAAAAACCGCTTGTTTTTTAAAAAAAAACCGGCGACACGCGAATCGAGGCGGCGGCGAACCTCGGTCGGCGAGATCGGCTGGCGGCGGTGGCGGCTCCGGCGAAGTCGGCGGCTCCGGCGGCGGCGGCTCGCGGCACGGCGCAGCGACGGCGGCGGATCTGGCGGCGGCGCGGCGCGGCTGGCGGCTAGGGTTTCAGCGAAGTGGGTCGGCTGCGACTGCGGGCTGGCGGGGCGAGCGGCTTGGCCTGGGGGGGCTCGGGGCGGCGCTATTTAAAGGCGCCCCCGGGCGGAGTCCCGCTCGGGCATGGCCCGTAGGTCGGTTGCGTTTTTTTTAATTAATTCCGTGCAGAAGAAAAATAAAAAGAAATACTAAACGGACTCCAAAAATCCCGAAATAAATTTTCCCCGGCTTCTAAAATCAATACGGACAAGATGAACATTTATTTGGGGCCTAAGTGCAATTTTGAAAAATGCACATTTTTCCTAAATTCAAATAAAAAGCGAAAAACTTCCAAAATAAAACTTATTTGATTTTTTTTATTAAATCTTCATTATTTATTTATTTTGGGAAAGTCATTTTATTCCCTCTCTGAATATTTGGTAGTAGAAATAATTGAAGATAAAATAAATAAAATCAATGATCCTATTTTCAAAATTTGAAAAAAACTCAAATAAGAAAATAACGAAATCCCCAACTCTCTCCGAGGGTCCTTGAGTTGCATAGAATTTCTAGGATCGAGCCAAAGATGCAAAAAAATATGATATGCAATTATGATCTATGTATAACATTCCAAATTGAAAATTTGGGATGTTACAATCAAGATCGTGCCATAGAGAGAACACGAGAGAGAGAGAGAGAGAGAGAGAGAGATCAAACACATAGCTACTGGTACATACCCTCAGCCCCGAGGGTGAACTACTCCCTCCTCGTCATGGATAGCGTCGGGATGATGAAGATGGCCACCGGTGATGGGCTCCCCCTCCAGCAGGGTGCCAAAACGGGCTCCCGAGAGATTTTTGGTGGCTACAGAGGCTTGCGGCGGCGGAACTCCTGATCTATCTTCTCCGTGGATGTTTTTAGGGTACGTGGGACTATATAGGCGAAAGAAGTCAGTCGGGGGGTACTCGAGGGGCCCACGAGACAGGGGGGCGCGCCCTATAGAGGGGGGCGGCCTCCTATCTCGTGGCTGCCTCGAGTATCTTCTGACGTGAACTCCAAGTCTCCAGGATCATATTCTTCCAAAAAATCACGCTGCCGAAGGTTTCATTCCGTTTGGACTCCGTTTGATATTTTTTTCTTTGAAATACTGAAACAGGCAATAAAACAGCAATATGGGTTGGGCCTCCGGTTAATAGGTTAGTGCCAAAAGTAATATAAAAGTGTATAATAAAGCCTGTAATCATTCAAAAGAGATAATAAAATCGCATGAATGCTTCATAAATTATAGATACATTGGAGACGTATCAGTGATGATGATGGCCCCCGGCAGCGTTTCGGCGCCACCGAAAGCAAGGGGGAGAGAGCCCCCCTTCTTCTTCTTCTTCCTTGACCTTCTCCCTAGATGGGAGAAGGGTTTCCCCTCTGGTCCTTGGCTCCCATGGCTTGGGAGGGGCGAGAGCCCCTCCGAGATTGGATCTATCTCTCTGTCTCTCTCTGTTTCTGTGTTCCCAGATTCTGCCCCTTCACTGTTTCTTTTATATCCGGAGATCCGTAACTCCGATTGGGGTGAATCTTTCTCCCAGATTTTTCTCATAAAATTAGCTTTCTTGCGACAAAAGAAGAGCGTCAACCGCCTTACGGGGGGGCCCAGGAGAGTCCAGGGCGCGCCTGCCTCCCTGGGGCGCCCCCCTATCTCCTGCCCCCCTCGGGCACCGTCTCGCATTGATTTTACTTCCCAAAAATCACAAATATTCCAAAATAATTCTTTGTCCGTTTTTATCCCGTTTGGACTCCGTTTGATATGGGGTTTCTGCGAAACATAAAACATGCAATAGACAGGAACTGGCACTGGGCACTGGATCAATATGTTAGTCCTAAAAAATAGTATAAAAAGTTGCCAAAAGTATATGAAAGTTATAGAATATTGGCATGGAACAATCAAAAATTATAGATATGACGGAGACGTAACAAAGATGAGCGGCATGATTGACCTATCATCGGGCGCCAGACTACTGGCCGAACTGTCGTCCTCGCTGTCGCTCGACATGGTTGCGGTTATATGAAAACTGCGAGAAAGCGAGATTGCAGATTGTGTGCAAGTGTGTAGCGTGGCCTGCCGGGGACAATGAAGATGGTGGACACTTATGCGGGGTATGCAAAGAAGAGGAAATGCCCATTGAAGTGGGGGTTGACGTATTATCTAACCGCTGATATAATCAACCACAATTATTTGTACCCAGTCGCTCCAAATTCCCGGGGTTGCGCAGGACTCCTATTGACTGATTTCTTTTCCAGGACAAAAACAAGGAACAATTTTTGGGATTATGCACCGGTACTGGTACAAATGGAGTAGGACAGTTGGCAAGCCATACATTGAGCTCTTCTTATTGATGAAGCCAATAATAATCAAACTACAAAGGAAAAGAAAAAAAAGACAAATGAAAATATCTGCACGAATCTTCGCTTAACATCAATGGCATAGGACCTAGATGTGCATTACTTAGAGGACATCTAGATGTGCTTTAGCAATACTGTCAAACAAAAGCCCTAATCATCATTGCAAACAGCGCATAGAACATGGCTAATGCGACAACCACAACAACACACACTAGTTCCTTCTTGTCTCTTGCTTTCATCTATTGCATGTGATTGATTCTTTCTTGCTTCATTGTACTGATTGTACATTCCAGATCAGCCAGTTTCTTCTTCACCTCTACGTTATCTGTTTCGAGCTTGGTGATAACACTCCAAGCCCTGCCATGCCATTCTTCATCCAGCCAGTTAACAAAGGCACAAGCCTCATATCCCTGCCAATGTGAAATAGTATTTAGGATGAGTGGTGGCATTAACTCAAGTAAAATGATGAACTTAGCACTAACCTCTAAGGGGCAACTAAGAAATCAGCTGCCAATGTCGAATCCCTCCATGCATACGTCGAGTGGGAGTGTGCACATGCACCAAACTCAGCTTTTGGTACTTCTCGGTGGCGCAAAACTCGGAGTCGAACTCATGTTGCAGGAGTCTGGAGTCATGCTCCGGATCCGACGGCAGATTGCTTTCCTGGTGGGGGGGTCATTCAGGACGGATTCAACACAGAGCTACTTTGGACATGCTAAAAAATATCGGGATTGATTGGAACCTGACAGGACGATTCGGATCCGTAGTACACCTGCCTTCTAATGACCTTAGGTAAGTGCTCGGCGGCGACCACCGTCGTGGCGGCGCTGCTGAGAGCGGTGATGTGAGCAAGAGTAGCCGCACCGAAACCATTAGCACAACTCGTCCGCATTCCCCCAATGTCAGTGCCACGCGAGGGAATTTGGAGGCTATCTAGGGATTTGGGGGAAATGGGGAAACTGTGGGGATAAGCTAACGGTCTAGAACTACTTATGGCACTATATGTTGTATACAACACACTGTTTATACATGTCGTTTGTGTTAGGTATTACAACTTCACACACGATTTCCGCACCAAACCGTGTGAGAAGACAACATAGGTGAGACACGGTTGCCGTTACATAACCGTATGTGATGTACTACCCTGTACAGTGATACCATATAAACAGCCGCTCTGCGGATATCCGTCAAAAAATAAAACAGTCGCTCTATAGATAGAGATGGTGGTGGCGGCCTAGGCAGCGGCTATCAGAGAAGAGGTCAATCCTCGGTTGGTGGGCGGTGGCGGCGCCATAGGAGTTCAATCCTCGGTCTATGGCGGGAGATAGGAGGAGCTCAACCATCGAGGTTGGCAGTGGCGTGATTGGAGCACATCCATCACGGTCGATGGCGGGATAGTGGAGGTCGAACTTCAGGCGGTAGCCACACTAAGCTTTGCCCCTCGAACTTGTTGTCTCAGTGTGCCTATTTGCTGGGTGGAGGTCACCACGCGGCTAATTAATTAAGGTATTCTTTTCATGAGTGGCTTAATTAAGGTATTCAATTCCTAAGGGTAGTGTTGTAGTACTTTGCGTGTAAATTGGCTGGCCATTAATTTTTGTCATTGCATGTCTGGATAACAATATGGAGTGCCATCGGTAATTATGAAAATAAAACCTTGTGATTTATGCACGCATCTTTGGGCATCAGTTAATATATGTATTAATGTTGTTGTTTTGTTTTTAATTACCATTCGTGTGGTGCAGATGGAACGATCTGAATGGATGAAGAATCGGAGAACCGCAGATTTTATCAATGGCGTGATAGAGTTCATGAATTTGGCTGAATGTACAAAGAGGAGAATTGGTGATGCGGATTACATCATGTGCCCATGTACTCATTGTTCCAATACAGAATCACGTGAAGTTGCAGATGTCCAGTGGCACTTAGTCTCTTGGGGATTCATGGATGGATATACACGTTGGACCAGACACGGTGAAGAGCAGGTCATGGATGAATATACGTAGGGATGCGAGATGCCAGCCCGAATCAGTGTCACATGGATGTTGAATCTAACATCGGGGCAGAGGCGTCAAGCTACTAATGGAACACCGGAAAGCCGAAACGCCCACTGGAAAACCAAGATGTCGACGCAGATGACGACAATCTTGATATGCCAGATGTTGCTGCTATGATTGCATATTTCAAGGGTCCAAAAAAGGATATGATTGGGTACAAGGATTTGCCTACCATTGACGTGGACTCCAAGAAAGAATTGTATCCAAGTTGCAAAAAGAAATATTCCAAGTTGAGTGCCACCCTGGTGCTTCTCAGATTTAAAGCAGCAAACAATCTATCAAACAAGGGCTTCACAGAGATGTTAGGTCTTTTCAAAGAAATTCTTCCGGAAGATAATGTGCTCCCCGGAAGCACGAACGAAGTGAAGAAAATTGTTTCCCAATGGAACTTGAAGTACAGAAGATACACGCTTGTGTGAATGATTGTATATTGTACCATGGTGAGAACAAATATTTGTGTGCATGTCCCATATGCAAGCAAGCATGATACAAGCACAGGAGAGCAAAGTACAAGTACAATTTGACGACGAGATCAAGACAGGAATCCCGTTCAAGGTTGTTTGGTACTTGCCTTTAATTCCAAGGTTGAGGCATTTGTTTGCAAACCCTACAGAGGCAAAGAGGTTGCGGTGGCATCATGATGAGTGAACTGCAGATAAATATATGAGGCACCTTAAAGATGGGGCTCAGTGGGAATTAATCGACAACAAGTTTCAAGACTTTGCCAAGGATCCTAGAAGTATAAGGCTCGAGGGGTGTACTGACGGGATGAATCCTTTTGGCGATATGAGCACCAATCATAGGACATGGCCAATGCTTCTGTGCATATATAACCTAGCTCCTTGGTTGTGTATGAAGAAAAAATACATTATGATGTCAATGATTAACCAAGGCCCAAAGCAACCTGGAAATGACATCGACATTTACTTTTAGCTATTGATAGAAGAACTGCTGATAGTGTGGATAGATGTGCCTGCTATAAAATGTTATGATGCTTACAAAAAGGAGTTTTTTGATCTACATGCGATGCTGGTGCACACCATTCAAGATATGTCGGCATTAGGAAACACATCGGGGCAGAAAACAAAGGGAGATGTAGGGTGTGTCACATGCATGGATAGGACAGCTAGCAGATTTCTTCCCAACTCGCGCAAAACCGTGTATTTGTGTCATCATAGGTTCTTACGGAGAAATCGCCCATACCAAAAGATGAAAGCTGAATTTGATGGTACGGCAGAGGTACATGTGGGCCCAAGACCCTATGATGGGGAGGTAGTCCACAACATGGATAAACAAATTAATGTTGTCCTTGGCAAGAAGCACGCTTTGACGGTGAGATAAACACCCAAGGGTCAAGTGTTTAAGAAAAATCGATGTTCTGGAAATTACCTTACTGGGATATTCGACGTGTACGTCACTGCATCGATGTCATGCACATAGAGAAGAACATGTGTGAAAATATCCTTGGTACTCCGCTCAAGATTAAAGGTAAAACAAAGGATGGTGGTGGTGCATGGCTCAATATGCTTACTGGTCAATCAAAACGCAAGAGTGAAGCAGAAGATGATGACAAATTCATCAAAGCTCGCCAGAGTTACAATTTCAGTACAAAAGAAGCAACACAGTTCTTCACCTATTTGTTGTCAGTTAAGACACCCTCTTCCTACTCTGCAAACATCAGAAGTCTCATGGATCTCAGCTTAGGTAAAATGAAGTTGGGACACATGAAGTCACATGATTGCCACATAACATTGACACAAATCCTCTCGGTGGCCATTAGGAATCTGATGGACAAAGATATAAGAAACACACCCATTGAGCACTGTGATTTCTTCAACCAACTATGGCAGAAAGTTGTAGATCCTGAAGAGTTGGATCATATGCAAGATTGATGTAGGGCGGAACCCTAGGGGCCGATCTTTCACGTTTGGAGTGGATCCTACAGAGAAACATGGAGAACGCATGGAAGAACACAAGGGGAATCACGGGGAAAAATGAGAGAACCACTCAACCGACAAGTAATCGATCACACAGGGTCTAGATCATCGAAGCACGAGTAGCACGAGATACAAAGTCAACAAGGGGAAGATACAAAGGGAACCGTTCTTCTCCGTGAGGAGGTCTTGATTGTCTTCTCAGGATGGAGGCCTTGAATCCGAATGGATCTTCTCCGAAGAGGCACGATCCCTCACGTGGAGTAGACCCGATACGGATGAGCAGAGCTCTATCTCTAAATGAGCTATCACAATGCTAAGTCTCGAAGTGAGGAGGAGGAGTCCTATATATAGGCTAGGGGGCGAAGGGGTACATGGGCTCAGCCCAACACGCGCGCGTAGGCACTAGCCGGATGATCCGGGGGTGGAGGCGGATGATCCGGGCTGGTCTGGATGATCCGGGTGGAGGCCCGGATGAGTTGGAGACACGGCTAGTGGCGGTGCAGGTCCGGATGTCCGGCTGGGGGTCTAGACGTCCGGGCAGGGTCCGGATGATCCGGGACATGGTCCGGATGATCCAGCTTCAGGTGGGAGCTTTGGGTGTCTTCGGGGCGAGTTAGCCAGATCATCTGGGCCGGGGTCCGGATCGTCCGGGCTCTGTCCGGATCGTCCGGGCCACCGTCCGGATCGTCCGGCCAGTCTGGGACTTGGCACTTTTTGTCTCCGTCTTCATGCATGTCTTCCACTGCCGGTTCTCCTTGCTTCCTAGCTTCTCCATGGTTAACCCCTTGGTACCTGAGTATGCATAGCGTTTCCATTTGAGGTAGTAACCATGTCTCATGTGAATCGAAAGGGAGTTGTGAGAGGAGTGATGTCACCTCGGTTTCAAGAGCTCTTGCACGTGCTCGAGTCATAGGTCCAAGTGGTGTTGTAGGGGATGTAGATGCGTCCATGGAGATGATCGTGGGATGCTCCGCATCATCTCCCCCCCTTGGGAAAGATCCGACCTCGAATCGAAATCTTCATCACCATGGTAAGTCGAGAGGTCTTTGACGTTGAAGATGCTGCTCACATTGTACTTGTCACTTGGTAGATCGATCTTGTAAGGTTGTTGTTGTAGCATGCTAGCACCTTGAAGGGTGAATCGGCTCGAGGGAGAATTTTGGACTTGCGTTCGTTGGGGAAGCGGTCCTTGCGAAGGTGTAGCCACACGAGATCGCATATGTTGAAGATCATGGGTTTCTTGTTGATGTTGAGCTTGGTCGCTAGTCGTTGTACTTGGCGCTCGATGGTGTTCCTTGTATCCTCATGCATCTTCTTGATGTAGCTTGCTCGTGCACTCGCATCCATGTTGGTGTGCTCTTGTAGAGGAAGAGGTAGAATGTCCAATGGTGACAACGGGTTGAAGCCGTAGACGACCTCGAAGGGGGACTTGCTGGTAGTCGAATGTCGTGCACGGTTGTAAGCGTACTCGGTGATGGGTAGACATGCTTCCCACTCCTTGATGTTCTTCCTGATCAACACGTGAAGTAGAGTGGAGAGAGTCTGGTTCGTCACCTCCGTTTAGCCGTCGGTTTGGGGATGGTATGCGAATGAGAACAAGAGCTTGATGCCGAGCTTGGCGCATAACGTCTTCCAATAACTAAAGAACTTGACGTTACAGTCGGAGACGATTGTCTTTGGAACTCCATGGAGGTGCAAGATTTCCCTACAAAATAGATTTGCAATGTGTGAAGCATCGTCTATCTTGTTGCAAGGAATGAAATGTGCCATCTTAGAAAATCGGTCCACAACAACAAACACGGAATCTTTTCCATTTTGAGTTCTAGGCAAACCAAGTACAAAATCCATGCTAATGTCTTCCCAAGGTTGATAAGGAATAGGAAGAGGCATTTAAAGACCATGAGATTGAGCTGTAGACTTAGCTTTGCGACATGTAGAGCATCGGGTGGTGAAGCATGAGACGTCTCGAAACATCTTGGGCCAAAAGTAGTTCTTGGAGAGCGTGGAGAATGTCTTATCTTGTCCAAAATGTCCCATGAGTCCGCCGCCATGAGCCTCTTGCAAAAGTAGCAAACGAAGAGAAGACTCGGGAATGCATAGTTTGTTAGCTTTCATAAGATAAGCATCCTTGATATAATATTGTTCCCAAGAAGTATGCGTCAAACACTTAGCATAAGGAATAGCAAAAGATGGATCATTGGCATACAAGTCTTTGATGTGCTCAAAACCAATAACATTCAACTCAGGTTTAGTGACAAGCGTGCATATGTGGGAAAGTGCATCCGCAACTACATTTTCCTTACCCTTAATGTACTTGATCACATAGGGGAAAGATTCAATAAATTCACTCCATTTGGCATGACGCTTGTTGAACTTAGTTTGACCTTTTAAGTACTTAAGCGTTTCATGATCGGTATGTATGACAAACTCATGAGGTCTAAGATAATGTTCCCAAACATGTAGCACATGCACTAAAGCATACAATTCTTTGTCATATATGGGATAGTTAAGTTGAGCACCGGAGAGTTTTTCACTAAAATATGCAATGGCTCGTTTTTCTTGCATCAAAACTCCGCCAATTCCGGTACCACTTGCATCACAATGAACCTCAAAAGTTTTGTCAAAATTGGGCAAAGCAAGAATTGGAGCATGAGTAAGCAAAGACTTGAGCTCATCAAAAGTGGTGGATTGCAAAGATCCCCAAACAAAAGGAGCATTCTTCTTACTCAAAGCATGCAAAGGAGCGGCAATAGTGCTAAAATCTTTCACAAAGCGACGATAGAAACCTGCAAGACCAAGAAAACTACGCACTTGTTGCAAATTGGTGGGTTGGGGCCAAGTTTTAATTGCTTCAATTTTAGATTCATCAACATGGACACCCTTGGAAGAGACAACAAAACCCAAGAAAACCACTTTGTCAACACCAAACGTGCATTTTTTTTCAAGTTGGCATAAAGACGTTCCTTGCGAAGGGTTTGCAAAATAGCCCTAACATGATTAAGATGCTCTTTCATGGTTTTGCTAAACACGAGAATATCATCAAAGTAAACCACAACAAAGACTCCAATATAAGGGCGAAGCACATAATGCATAAGACGCACGAAAGTACCGGGAGGCTCCGATAAACCCATAGGCATGACTAACCACTCATATAAGCCAAATTTGGTTTTGAAAGCAGTTTTCCATTCATCACCCTCTTGAATGTGGATTTGATAATAGCCACTTTTAAGATCAATTTTTGAGAAAAAGTTGGCTCTGCTAAGTTCATCAAGCATATCATCTAAGTGAGGAATGGGATGCCTATAGTGAACGGTAATAGCATTTATAGGTCTACAATCGGAGCACAAGCGGAAACTTCCATCTGGCTTAGGCACAAGTATAGCGGGAACGGCACAAGGGCTTAAGCTTTCACGTACATGACCGTTGTTGATGAGTTGTTGTACTTGCCGTTGAATCTCCTTAGTTTCTTCGGGATTGACATGGTATTGAGCTTTGTTTGGAAGTGGCGCTCCGGGGATGAGGTCGATTCGATGCTCAATGCCTCGAAGAGGAGGTAGACCCGGAGGTAGCTCATCGGGGAAAACATCTTGAAATTCTTGCAAAAGAGATTGAAACACTAAAGGTAGCTCATGAGAGGTGTTAGCTTTTGGTTCCCCATCCTTGCACACAAGGACAAAGTGCATCACACTCGAAGGGTTCTCACACACTTCTCTCATCTCACTTTTTGTGGAAAATAGTATGAGGTTTTTCTCTCTAGGCGAAGAGGCGCTCAAGTTTGGCTTGTGGCTCTCACTCACTTTTTTGGTGGATCACTTTCTCACTCTTCTCTCCATGATGGGTGGCTTACTTGTCGGCTATCACTTGACTAGGAGACATAGGTCGTAGCACATATTCCTTCCCTTTCATCTTGAAGCTATAGTGATTGGTGCGTCCATTGTGGATGACACCACGGTCGAATTGCCATGGTTGACCAAGAAGGACGTGGCAAACGGTCATTGGGACCACATCACACTCCAAAGTGTCCTCATATGCACCAATTTTGAAGGAGACTTGGACCATATGCTCAACTCGTATAGTGCTGGAGTGACTTAGCCATTGAACCTTGTAGGGGTGCGGGTGCTTCCTCTTTACCAATTGAAGCTTGGAGCATAGTTCTTCACTTGCCAAGTTGTGGCAACTACCTCCATCGATGATGACCTTGACGGACCTTCCATTGATGTCGGCCTTAGTGTGGAAGATGTGGCATCTTTGGTCTTCTTCTTGTTGATGTTGAAGAGTCAAGACCTTGGAGACAACGAGAGCGGGGCTCGAATCCTCATCACAAAAGACTTGATCATCTTCATCCTCGTTCACGTGCCGGCGCATGGCCACTTGCTCAAGAGCTTCCATCTCCTCATCACTCATGGAGTCGTAGGTGCCATAGTCGTTGAGGATCATGGTGCGCTTGTTTGTGCATTCTTAGGACTTGTGGCCTCGGCCGCCCCAAGTGAAACACCTGAAGGAGCTTGTCTTGGTGGTCTCATCGGTCAGAGTAGATGAAGAAGCACGCGGATTGAAGTTGCTTGTAGTAGGAGGAAGACGACTTGAACTTGCTGAATTTTTCTTGTAATTTGACTTGTCGTCATTTCTTAGAGAAGGCTTGGTTGATGTAGTGGAGTAGTTGTTGAATCTTGGTTGTTGGAGAAGCCGTAGGTCTTGGATGAGTACTTGGCGTACTTGAAGTCATCTTGCACTTGACGTTTCGCCTTGGTCGCTTGATGCACTAGCTCAATGAGGTTGGAGTAGGGTTGGAAATCGGAGATCTTCTTGACGGGATGATTGAGTCCATTCAAGAAACGTGCCATTGTTTGCTCATCATCTTCCGTGACATTGGCTCGAATCACGGCTATATCCATTTCCTTGTAGTATTCTTCAACACTCTTTGTTCCTTGCTTGAGGAGTTGTAGCTTCTTGAAGAGATCGCGGTTGTAGTAGGTTGGCACAAAACGTGCTCGCATGACTTCCTTCATTTGAGCCCAAGTGGTGATTGTAGGTTCACCTCTCGCTTGTCGGCGCTCAAGGACTTGTTCCCACCATATGAGCACATAGTCTTGAAACTCAAGTGATGCCATAGCGATCTTCTTATATTCCTCATAGTTGTGCAAACAAAAGATTTTGTCGACCTTCAATGCCCATGAAAGGTACTCTTCAGGGTCATTGCTTCCATTGAACTTAGGCATGGTGAATTTTAGCTTTCCATAGCGTTGCTCTTCATTGTGTTGTTGGCGATGGTGGTGATGACGCCCTTGACGTGGAGGGTAATCGTCCTCATGTTGCTCTTGGCATGGAGTAAGTCCATGATCAACTTGCTCTTGTTGAACTTGATGTTAAGGTGGAGCTTGACGAGCTTGTGGAGGAGCTTGAGGAACTTGATGTTGCACACATGGTTGATAGTTCCTCTCTTGGGTTTCTTCTCGAAGGGCTACCTCTTGATTGCACCGTTCGCAATTGCGGTTGGCGATAGCTCGACTTGATTCTTGAAGTGCATGTTGCGCCTCAAGAGCTTGCGCTTCACGTTGTTGTTGTTGAAGACGTTGAGCCTCGGCATCTTGTTGCTCTTGGTGTAGATGCGCTCGTTCTTCTTGTTCTTGGTGACAAAGACGTTGTCGTTCTTGAGCTTGAGCAAAAGCGTCTTGGTTTGAGTGAGGACGAGGGACTTGCTCATCGACTTGCTCTTGTGAATGCTTGACGTGTAGCGGGTTGCGAGATGCATGATGATCTTGACGCGCGGCTCGTCGAAGAGTGTTCGACGATGGTGTACTTGAGCCAGAGAAGGAGTCGTCAGAGTGTCGACTTGAGTGGCTTCGTCTTGAGTATGACGATGTAGAAGGAGGACGGTTCACCAACAAGGCACGGATCTCGTCCATCCTTGCGTCATTCTCTTGCGTGTGCACGTCGAGCTTGTTGTCGAAGTAGTCCTTGGTTCGTTGCTCGGAGAGTCGCAAGTCGGTGGCAAGGTTGTCGATGCGTTCGTTCATAGCTTGTTGCTCTTAATGCAACGCTCGTTGTGCACCAAAGAGGTGACTCTTGGTGACGTATGATGACATGTCGTCGTCTTGCTCGATGAAGAGTGGGTTGGTAGAAGTACTCGGCCTATCCATCATTCCAAGCAAAATGTGAGTTGTAAGAAGAGAAGAACTTATACCAATGTACCTTGACCGATGTTGATGATGAATCAAGTTCACTCAAATGTGGACAATGAAATAACACTATTGGTACCAATCCTTGTCAGTTCTCACACCTACACAAGTAAAAGCTTATGGTGGAGCTTGGTTAGGATGGTGGCACAAAATTGATTGCAATTGTTAGTTTGACTCAAAGATGTTGAAAAAGATTCGCAAATTCGCAAATGCAACAAGTAGACCAAGCAAGAAGTGGAACACGGAAGCACACACATAAATAGAATAATGGGATTGTGCAAACCAAAAATGAGCCAAAATGTGGAATCCACGAAAATGCTCTTGTTGCACAATACTCGAGAGACGCTAGCATGATTGTGCAATAGGCGGATACGGAGCTTGTGCACAACCTACTAGGCAAAAATGCAACGATCTCTATCCCAAGTATGCTATATGTATGGTATTTCGGTGATATGATCCAAGATGATCGAGTATGACAATCTTAATGTAGTATGATGCTATGGTTCTTGCTTATAAGATCTTTGCTTATCTTTCTCTTTTGCTTAAAATCTTGGTTGGCTCTTTCACTTTTGAGCTCTTTTCTCATGCGATAGTTCACGAACCAAGATATCAATTGTGTATGCGATGACAACTTTGTGACACAAGAGATGATATGGTATGTATGGTTGTGACGCCCGGGTAATTAAGCTACAGTAATCCCCGCTAATGATGCCACGTCACCTCGGTTACTGTGGATAAACTCGCGTTAGTTCGGAACCTAGTTCGAATTTAAAATTCAAAATCGAGCAAACAATAAAAGTTTTCAAATATTAAAATTTAAATGTTCGGAGTGAACCAAATAATACATAGGTAATTATGGTGGAGAAGCCACACCTTTATAAAATGTTTAAATACTATAACATGAATAAAACAACAGCAAAAACAATTATTTAAATACCTTTTGTAATAAATAAAATGTCAAACTAATTTATTTGAGGACTAGACTTCTTGTGGCTATGGACTAAGTTGAAATACTAATTTAGATACTACGTGTATATTTTACTTAAACTAAAATAATAGGAAACAAAACTAAAACAGAAAAGGTAAAGTAAATAAAAAGTAAAAAACAAAACAAAGCAGAAGAGAAGGG
>NC_041385.1:419304922-419336965 GCF_002162155.2 Triticum dicoccoides
TCTGCCCCCTCCCCGATCCAGATCGGATCGGGGGCGTTCGGCGACGCCGCCCGGTATCCCCGCTGGAGCCACCCCGTCACCCACCATCGTCGGTGCCGCCTCCCCTTCTCAGTCACTCGTCCTCGACCACAGTCCCCAAGTTCGACATCGCGTCGCCGTCACCGTCGCCTGGAGGAACACCTCGCCGAAGCTACCTCGCCGGACGCCATCACCGGCCTGCTTCCTCTACGCACGTCGTCCCCGTCCCCCACCTCGAGCACCGCTGCCCTTGACCCTGCGAACCCCGGTGAGGCCCCGGGCCTCCCCCTCTCCTACCCTCTCCCTCGCCCTCGTGCTCACCGTGGCCCTCGCGCCCGTCGGCCGCACCGTTGGCCGCGCCCGGGCTCGCCCCTGGTCGCGCCCGCGACCGTGCTCATCGCACCCCGACCTCCTCTCCCTCCTACGACGCGTCCGGGCCGCGCTCCGCGACCACCGCCTGCACCCGCCAGGCTCGTCTCGCCTACTGCAGGCCGGGCCCCGATGCTACTTCGCCTCTGAAGCCCGCCTCCGGTCACCCTCTGTCGCCCCTTGGAGCGCCTCGTTAGCCACTTGGTCGCTCCCTCGTCGGCGCTCCGCCCCGTCCCCTGCTCCCCGTGGCCGCGCACTGCGTGCCGTGGCCGCCGTCGGCCGCCGTCCCACTTCCCCCATGCGGCGCCGCCCGGATCCACCCCCGATGGCCGTCGTCCACTCTGGCCAAACACCATCGTGCCCCGGTGGCCTCGCCTCGCCTCCCCGATCGGGCTCGGCCCTGGACGGGTGCGCCCGTAAGCGCACTGCCGGCGCCCGTGTGCCCGTGTCCGCTAAGGCCTAGTGGCCCTATGACAACGGGGCCCACACCCCAGAACGGTTTAAAAAAAGAGAGAATTAAAAATAAAATTATTAAATAAAAATAAAAGTGATTAATAAAATTAATTATTAATTAATTAATTAACCAATGAATTAATTGTTAATTAATTAATTAACTAATGAATTAATTAAGTTAATTAATCCGGTTTAATTAATTTAATTAACTAGTTAAGTTTAATTAAACTGTAATTAGATTAACCTAAACCCTAATTAACCTAATTAGAGGATGACAGGTGGGTCCCCCCTAGACCCACATGTCAGGTTGACCAAGTCAACTCTGTTGACTGCTGACGTCAGCATGACATCATGCTGACGTCATAAATCCATTTTTCGAATTAATTAAATAATTAATTAAATTCCAGAAATTAATGAAATCTTTAGAAAATCATATCTTTTAATCCGTAACTCGGATTAAAATATTTTCAACATGAAAGTTGCTCAGAACGACGAGACGATTCTAGATATGCAGCCCGTTCGTCCGCCACACACCCCTAACCTATCAAACTCGCAACTTTTCCCCTCCGGCTCCTTTGCCCGAAAACGCGAAACACCGGGGATACTTTCCCGGATGTTTCCCCCTTCACCGGTATCACCTCCTACTGCGTTAGGTCACCTCTAGCACCGCGTATTGCCATGTTATGCTTTGTGGTGCTTTGATTGCTCTGTTATTTATTGTGTTCCCCCTCCGTTACTTCTTTCCGGTAGACACCGAGACCGGCGCCGCTGCTGGGTGCCCCGATCGACTACGTTGTTGACGACCCCTCTCTCTTGCCAGAGCAACCAGGCAAGCCCCCCCCTTGATCACCAGATATCGCCTATTCTACTCTATACTGCTTGCATTAGAGTAGTGTAGCATGTTACTGCTTTCAGTTAATCCTATACTGTTGCATAGCCTGTCCTTGCTACTACTGTTGTTACCTTTACCTGCTATCCTACTGCTTAGTATAGGATGTTAGTGTTCCATCAGTGACCCTACACTCTTGTCCGTCTGCCATGCTATACTACTGGGCCGTGATCACTTCGGGAGGTGATCACGGGCATATACGATATACTGTACACAGTTACATTACCTGTGATACTGTTCGGAGATGGGGGCTGAAGGGGCAGGTGGCTCCATCCCGGTAGAGGTGGGCCTGGGTTCCCGACGGCCCCCGACTGTTACTTTGTGGCGGAGCGGCAGGGCAGGTTGAGACCACCTAGGAGACAGGTGGGCCTGGCCCTGTTCGGCGTTCGCGGATATTTAACACGCTTAACGAGATCTTGGTATTTGATCTGAGTTGGCTACGAGCCTATACGCACTAACCATCTACGTGGGAGTAGTTATGGGTATCCCGGCGTCGTGGTATCAGCCGAAGCACTTCAGACGTCAGCGACGGAGCGGCGCGCGCCGGATTGGACTGGAACGCCACTAGGCTAGGTCTGCTTCCGGCCGCCCACGCAACGTGCAGGTGTGCTCAGGGCGATGGGCCCAGACCCCTGCGCGCTTAGGTTTAGACCGGCGTGCTGGCCTCTCTGTTGTGCCTAGGTGGGGCTGCGACGTGTTGATCTTCCACGGCCGGGCATGACCCAGGAAAGTGTGTCCGGCCAAATGGGATCAAGCGTGTTGGGTAAGTTGGTGCACCCCTGCAGGGAAGTTAATCTATTCGAATAGCCGTGATCTTCGGTAACAGGACGACTTGGAGTTGTACCTTGACCTTATGACAACTAGAACCGGATACTTAATAAAACACACCCTTCCAAGTTCCACAGACAACCCGGTGATCGCTTTTCCACGGGGCGACGAGAGGAGGATCGCCGGGTAGGTTTATGCTATGCGATGCTACTGGAGATGCTACTTGGAGATGCTACTTGGAGGACTTCAATCTACTCTCTTCTACATGCTGCAAGACGGAGGCTGCCAGAAGCGTAGTCTTCGACAGGATTAGCTATCCCCCTTTTATTCTAGCATTCTGCAGTTCAGTCCACCGATATTGACCCTTTACACATATACCCATGCATATGTAGTGTAGCTCCTTGCTTGCGAGTACTTTGGATGAGTACTCACGGTTGCTTTTCTCCCTCTTTTCCCCCTTTCCCTTCTACCTGGTTGTCGCAACCAGATGCTGGAGCCCTGGAGCCAGACGACTACTACCCCGGAGGTGCCTACTACTACGTGCAGCCCGCTGACGACGACCAGGAGTAGTTAGGAGGATCCCAGGCAGGAGGCCTGCGCCTCTTTCGATCTGTATCCCAGTTTGTGCTAGCCTTCTTAAGGCAAACTTGTTTAACTTATGTCTGTACTCAGATATTGTTGCTTCCGCTGACTCGTCTATGATCGAGCACTTGTATTCGAGCCCTCAAGGCCCCTGGCTTGTATTATGATGCTTGTATGACTTATTTATGTTTTAGAGTTGTGTTGTGATATCTTCCCGTGAGTCCCTGATCTTGATCGTACACATTTGCATGCATGATTAGTGTACGATTAAATCGGGGACGTCACAATGGTATGGTATGATCACAAATGTGCACAAGTCACGTTGACGGCAATACTCAATGGCTAGTCTCAATAGGTAAGCTACGCAAAAGATGGGATATGATGGTTATCAATGCAATTGCAAGGTATGACAAAGATGTTGTCGAAGTTACCGTCCGTAGCGAAGATGAGTCGTCGACAAAGATGAGCGGTGGTGATGTTGATGTCGCACCGTACCTAAATAGCCGAAACACAATAGGACACGGGAAATCACAACTCAAATTCTCGAACCCAAAGTCGAATGGTGGTACGGAGGTTGTGTCGTGGGGTTTTGGCAGGTGAAGATGGTGGTGGTGTAAGTGGGGGAGTGCGTAGGCGTAGGTGGTGGTGGTGGAGAACTGTAAAAATGCAGTTTCGGCAGAGGAAGCCGGATGATTCAGGCCAGGAGCCGGATGATCCAGGCGCGTCCGGATGATCCGGGTCAGGGTCCGGATGATCCGGGCAGGTCAAACGTGATCGGGAACTGCTCGGGATGAACTCGAAAACGATGAGAATTTTGACGATTCCACGGATTTTGGATGCATTTCAAGGGGGAGAAGGTGGGGAAAAGCAAGATCCACGAGTTACACACCGAATCCACGGATCAAAATCAATAAATCATCATCAAAACCAACAAAACACAAAAAAAATTGGGGCTATTTTTGGTGGGGATTTTCGGAATTAGGACAAAAACAACAAAATCAAGCTAGAAAACGCGGGGTAGGGACTCCAAAAACGTGATCAACGTGGCTCATGATACCAAGATGATGTAGGGAGGAACCCTAGGGGCCGATCTTTCACGTTTGGAGTGGATCCTACGGAGAAACACGGAGAACGCGCGGAAGAACACAAGGGGAATCACGGGGAAAAACGAGAGAACCACTCAACCGACAAGTAATCGATCACACAAGGTCTAGATCATCGAAGCATGAGTAGCACGAGATACAAAGTCAACAAGGGGAAGATACAAAGGGAACCGCTCTTCTCCGTGAGGAGGTCTTGATTGTCTTCTCCGAATGGAGGCCTTGAATCCGAATGGATCTTCTTTGAAGAGGCACGATCTCTCACATGGAGTAGACCCGATACGGATGAGCAGAGCTCTATCTCTAAATGAGCTATCACAATGCTAAGTCTCGAAGTGAGGAGGAGGAGTCCTATATATGGGCTAGGGGGCGAAGGGGTACATGGGCTCACCCCAACACGCGCGCACAGGCGCTGGCCGGATGATTCGGGGGTGGAGCCGGATGATCCGGGCTGGTCCGAATGATCCGGGTGGAGGCCCGGATGAGTTGGAGACGCGGCTGGTGGTGGTGCAGGTCCGGATGTCCGGCTGGGGGTCCGGACGTCCGGGCAGGGTCCGGATGATCTGGCTTCAGGTGGGAGCTTCGGGTGTCTTCGGGGCGAGTTAGCCGGATCGTCCAGGACGGGGTCCGGATCGTTCGGGCTCTGTCCGGATCGTCCGGGCCGCCGTCCGGATCATCCGGCCAGTCTGGGACTTGGCGCTTTTCCTTTTCATCTTCATGCATGTCTTCCGCTGCCGATTCTCCTTGCTTCCTAGCTTCTCCATGGTTAACCCCTTGGTACCTGAGTATGCATAGCGTTTCCATTTGAGGTAGTAACCATGTCTCATGTGAATCGAAAGGGAGTTGTGAGAGGAGTGATGTCACCTCGGTTTCAAGAGCTCTTGCATGTGCTCGAGTCATAGGTCCAAGTGGTGTTGTAGGGGATGTAGATGCGTCCATGGGGATGATCGTGGGATCTCCGCATCAAAGATGATATTGCAAGAATATTGTCCAACCTAGAGATGTTTTCCGCACCGTCATTCTTTGATGTATGGTGCATCTCACTATGCACCTTGTCGACGAGATAAAGTATTGTGGCCATGTGTTTCTTCACAACATGTATCCCTTCGAGCGGTTCATGGGAACACTGAAGCGCTATTGTCGAAACCGAAACCATCCAGAGTCAAGCATCCTACAAGGTTATACCGTGGAGGAGGTGATTGAGTTTTGCACCGAATACATGAAACAAAGACCTATAGGTTTGCCCCTCTCTCGCAACAAGGGAAGGCTGAAAGGTAAGCCAGTCCTTGCTGGCACGCAAATGGCTGCACCCGGTGAATTGGCAGAGAAAGCCCATTTGACGGTACTGCTTAACAGCTCAGTTCTCAGCGCTTATGCCGGAAAACACTTGGCGGAGATACGCCAAAGCTTCTTACCAATGGTGCCTTCATTACATGTGAAGATGAAGGAGCACACTAAGAACTATGCCGAATGGCTGAAGAATCGTTTGGCACAAGGATCAATCAATGACATTGCTACATGGTTGGCACAAAAGCCATCACCTACGGTGTTGATGTACCAAGCATATGATATAAATGGATACACGTTCTACATAGAGGAACGTGATGAGAAGACCTCATATCAGAACAGCTCTGTTCGAGTAGAATGCATGACTGTAGATGAAGGTGATAAAAGGGTATACTATTGAACCATCAAAGAGATTTGGGAGCTTAACTATGTGAAAGTTAAGGTGGCATTATTCAGGTGCGCATGGATCCCTCTTGGTCATGTAAAGGTTGATGATTACAGGAAGACCTGTGCTAACAGGACAACAATGGCAAATCACACGGACCCTTTCATCCAGCGATGCTACCCAGATTTTCTATGCGAAAGACCCCTTGCATAATAACTGCCATGTAGTGATGCATGGGAAGAGGAGGTACTGGGTGTCGAGGATGTTGCCGATGAGGACGAGTATGATGAATTTGCTGAGTTTCCAGCCAAGGGATCACGCACCCATGTAACAGAGAAGCGTAAAATCATCAAAAAAAACCAAGTTCATTTGGGGTCAACGTAATGATCTCAGTTCCCCCATGTACATGGGAATTAAGCCATAAGACTAGTCTTTATGCCTACCTTACAACTTAATTCATTTAATTTAGAACTGTCACGTGTGCTGAATTTATGAGTTATGCCCGGTTTTCTGTTGATGCAAGAACCATTAATATGTTGACCTTGATATGCTGTCAGCTCAGGCAATGAATATGATCTGTTTTATTATTATTATTATTATTATTATTATTATTATTATTATTATTATTATTATTATTATTATTATTATTATTATTATATCATAGAGGTAGCACACTCAATTGATCTCACTCCAGCATGTGTGAACAAAAGATATGCAATCTGGTTTGCGAATAGCACACGATTCGTTCATGAAAGTTGTGTGCCGACCAAACCCCGCGCACGATCTGAGTTGTGCTTTCTGATTGTCCAGAACCCAAAGCCCATGGATCATATGTCTGCATCGTTGGATGCTCCCAGATCAAACAACAATCCTCATCCCTTTCGACAGCAAATGTAGTTCTGGTTTTAATTTTATTTTTATGCATAAAATGCATGTTAAACTCAAAAATGTCTTAAATATAGCTAACAATACCTGAAATGTGCCAGAAAATCAAACCCGTGGTATAATGGTGATTGCGTACCGTGGGAATTTTTATGAGGCCAAATGATGAAGTCACCGACCACTGGAGTTTGAACTGACATGTCTCCTTTTGGAAACCGATCCTTCATGTGAGATGCTCCGGTTTGGAAGGAGCGATCATCAAAACTTGTGCCAAACTTTACCAAAAAAATTCCACGGGGTCGTGAGAGCACACCACGGGCACACATCAATTTTGATGATGTCCGGACTCCATCTGAATTTCATGTAATTAAAATACCAACTAGGCCTACGCCAGTGGCCGCACCTCGCGGCCGAAATGTTTGAAACTTCTCCCCGCTTCTCAGACAAATGGATGAAAACTCACAAAGCGACGCACAAATGATTTATACACCTTCTTTGCTAAGGCTGGCCATAGTGGGGGTATCATAGCCGGTATCATGTACTCGGGAATAGCAAATATGATGATGTGGCAAGGAATTAAAGAAGGGAGAGTGGGTTAGAGTAACATAGGTAGACATCGTAACATAATAAATGTTATACTACTTTGTGTCATGCATTGTCATAAATATGGTCATCTATGATACTACTCTATGATACTATGCACTATGAAGGTACATAGTATCATACACTAGTATCGTGTGCATGATACTAGTATATAATACTCCCCACTATAATGTTGGCCATAGTGGTGGTGTCATAGCCGATATCATGCACTCGAAAATAGCAAGTATGCTGATGTGGCAAAGAATTGAAGAAGATAGAGAGGGTTAGAGTAGCATATAGGTAGATATCATATCATGTTAAATGTGATGCTAATTTGTGTCATGCATGGCAATAAATATGATCATCTATGATACTACTCTATTATACTATATATGCACTATAATTAAAGGTAGTATCATACACTAGTATCATATGCATGATACTGGTATATGATACTCTCCACTATGAGTAGCCTAAGTATAGCCTAACTAAAACACCCACATGTAGTTGTAGTAGGGTTTTGACTTTATATGCACTAAATGCAAGGTAAGTGCAAAAATTGAGTTAAACATAGTAGACGAGACCTGAAATGGGCCAAAAAATCAAACCAAGGGTATATCCGTGATTGTTTACCATGATTTTTTTCGAGGCGGAACGATGTAGTCACTGACGATTTGGAGTCAGAACTGTCGCTTCTCCTTTTGGAAACTATATATGATCTGTCTTTTGAGATGCTCCAGTATGGAAGGTGCGAGCACCAAAACTTGTGCCAAACTTTACCAATTTTTTTCCATGCGGTCGTGAGAGCACGCCAGAGTGACACAATGATTTTTGTTATTTCCGTACTGTATATGCATTTCCTGTGATTAAAAAAACAACAAGGCCTACGCCTGTGGCCGCACCGTGCGGCCGAACTGTTTGATTTTTTTCTGTTTCTCGGACAATGAATGAAAACTCGCAAAACGACACACAAATGATCTTGCTAACACCCACGTGTAGTTGCGAGATATCAAATGACTCAAATATAGCAAACGAGATCTCAAATGCACCAGAAAATCGAACCATAGGGTACAATCGTGATTTCTTACCGTGGAAAAAAATTGGAGGCGGAACGATGAACTCATGTTCTCATTCAAACGAAAATATGTTGTTAGTTCATGTAAATGTTTTCAAATAGCACACGGTTCACTCAAAAAGCCGTGTGCCTACTAAAACGTGGCCGATGCCACCCCCTACCATGCGCGCGATCTGAGTCGTGCATTCTGATTGGCCAGAACCCAAACCCCGCGGATCATAGGTCTGCACTGTTGGATTCTCCTTGATCGAACGGCAATCCTCATCCCTTTCGACATCACATGTGGTTCCGGTTGTGATTTTATTTATATCCATAAATTGCATGTTAAATTTAAAAAATGTCTTAAATATAGCAAATGATACCCGAAATGCGTTAGAAAATCAAGCCCGTGGTATAATGGTGATTCCGTACCATGGAAATGTTTTTGAGGCCAAACAATGAAGTCACCGACCACTGGAGTTTGAATTGACATGTCTCCTTTTGGAAACTATGGTCCTTCATGTGAGATGCTCCGGTTTGGAAGGAGCGATCATCAAACTTGTGCCAAACTTTACCAAAAAAATCCCTGGGGTCGTGAGAGCACGCCACACTGATTTTGATGGTGTTTGGACTCCATCTGAATTCCCTGTAATTATAATACCAACTAGGCCTACGCCGATGGCTGCACCTCGCGGCCAAAATGTTTGAAATTTCTCCCCGTTTCCTGGACAATGGATGAAAACTCACAAAGCGACACACAAATGATTTGTACACCTTCTTTGCTAACTAACACCCATATGTAGTTGTAAAACGGTTTTGAATTTATATGCACTAAATGCAAGGTAAGTGCAAAAAAATCACTTAAATATAGCAGACGAGACCTGAAATGGACCAGAAAATCAAACCTAGGGTATATACGTGATTGTTTACTGTGAGAAAAAAAATCAAGGAGGGACGATGTAGTCAATGACAATTGGAGTCCAAAGTGCCGCGTCTCCTTCTGGAAACTATGATTCCTCTTGTGAGATGCTCCGATTTGGAAGGCATGAGCATCAAAACTTGTGCCAAACTTTACCAAATTTTTCCATGGGATCCTGAGAGAACGCCATGGTGACATCAATTTTCGTTATTTCTAGACTCTATATGCATTTCCTGTAATTAGAGTACCAACAAGGCCTACGCCTCTGGCCGCACCTTGTGGCCGAACTGTTTGAATCTTTTTCCCATTTCTCGGACAATGAATGAAAACTCCCAAATTGACACACAAATGATCTTGCTAGCTAGCACCCACGTGTAGTTGTGAATATAGCAAACGACTCAAATGTAGCAAGCAATACCTCAAATGCACCAGAAAATCGAACATTAGGGTACCATGGTGATTTCTTACAGTGGAAAACAATTTGGAGGTGAAACGATGAACTCTTGTTTTCATTCAAATGAAAATATGTTGTTAGTTCATGTAAATGTTTTCAAATAGCACATGGTTCACTCATGAAAGCCGTGTGCCTAATAAACCATGGTCGACGCCCCCTCCCCCTTGTTGCGCGCGATCTAATCGTGCGTTCTGATTGGCCAGAACACAAACCCCACGGATCGTACGTCTGCACCGTTGGGTGCTCCCAGATCGAATGGTAGTCCTCATCCCTTTCGACAGCAAATGCAGTCCTGCTAGGATTTGATTTATATGCCAAAATGCACAGTAAATACCAAAAAATGTCTTAAATATAACACACGACACCTAAAATGCACCAGCAAATCAAACCCGTGGTATAATGGTGATTGCTTAACATGGAAAAAATTTAGAGGCGATACGATGAACTCACATCTTCATTTCAAAATTAGTACGTCTTCATTTCAAACAAAATTATTCTCTTTGTGCACACGAGAGCTTAGAGGCAATCATTTGCATTGGTCTTTCCGCGCGACGACCAGGGATATTTTTTCACCCTTTTCACCTAGGCCGCCAACACCCCCCCCCCACCGCCTGCCTGTGTTTCACTCAACTAGTCCACCCAATCTCCATCGCCAGCTCCCCCTCCCCCAGATCCACGATAGAACGCTCTCCGGTGTCGGCGTGCTCACCCCAGCCGTGTGCCCGCTCTTCGGCGTCAACCCTACCTCCATTGTCGTTCCCAACACGCGGCTGCCCGTGCCTCGCCGTCTTTGTTTTCTCGCCATCCACCCTCGAGCATATCGATCATGTAACCCTCGCCTCTCCTGTGGTCCGACTGGGTTTGCATTAAGAAACCTGTTAGTTACTACTCTCCATCGCGTTGAGGCATATTTCCTCGCAATCCCTCTTCCTATTTTGTTCCATATGTTCCCAAATTGGCTATAAAATAACGGAGAGCGCATATATGTTAATTATCTACCTTCATAACTAGTACATATAAGTTGTATTTGTTCCAATAAGTTACTGCCAATTTACAGATTGCGGGCGCCTGAGTCACACAAACTTAACAAATAAGCCATACATTTTCTAAATTATTGCATGACATGTTTAGACAGCTTGCTACCAATTTGTTAGTTTTATGCTTATCCTCCTTTCCTGAGTTTTACATGTGTTCTCTGTAGATGTCGAGTAGCAGCGACAACACTCATGCTTCAGGTGATGTATCTTGATCTGATTCCGACAACCCTAGGTCTTCAGCAGATGGTGAGGGATCAAGTAATCTTGAATGGGATAGAGCTGCAGCAATTACCCTTCCGGCCAGGACACGGAGGAAGGCTCCAAGGAAGCCACACACCAGCCTAAAGGTGTATATGAAGTAACCGAGATCGATTTAAAGTCTTGGGCTCCAACTAAACCAGATAAAGCACGCACGAGGTTCAGGAGTGTGTGTGGATTTGTTGGCAGGGCAAGGCTCAACATTAATTTGCCGGGGTTCCCGAAGGCTAACACAGAAACACGGCAAAGGATAGTCGGGGAGATCATGGATCAGTTCAACGTTCTAGAGCAGTGGCGAGTGCAGGTGGAACACGCTACACTGAAGAAGGCTAGGGATGCTTGGAGAAACTAGAAGCACATGATGTACAAGAAGTACTTGAGTGAAGGCAAGGACCCAATCCCCGCATACCCCCAAATTACAAAGGAAGACTGGGCGGAATTCAAAAGGGTCAGGGTAACTACAGAGTTTGCTAAGACGAGTGCCAAGCAATCGGAACTTCAGAAGAGGAACACACACACACACACACACACCCACCATATGGGTGTGGCAGGATACTACAGCGTGAAACTGATATGGGACCAGGAGGACAAATAAGAAGTAGCGGCGGGTGGGAAATCTGCCTTTAGTGAAATCAGGGGTGAACGCGCTAGAGACTACTTGCGGGCACGTGCAAGGAGGCGTGATGACGGAACTTATTACTTTGAAAACTCACATGGCGAAGAACTGTACCACATGATGTTAAAGGCTTCCAAGATCCCTGGAAGGTTCTATGGGAACTCAGGGCCATGTGACATTCTGTCTGATGCTCTGGAAACAAGAGAGCCCCCTGGCCGTGCAAGGGGTATAGATGTTAATGTCCCGCACAAGAGGGCTTTCACACTCAGCAAAGAAAAGAGGCTCAGCATGAAAAAAGTGAGGAGTGAAATGAAGCAGAATGAATTGTATGGAAGGTTGAGGAGGGACATGTATTCAGTTGTTCGAAAGGATATTGAGGAGTCAATGATGATGCAGAAGACTCTAACACTGAAAGATAGCCAGCGGATGGGAGGGGAGGCGGGCATGGAGGATGCTAGTTATTGCGCGACAATACTGCACAAGAGTAGTTATGCATCAGCTGACCCCAGTGACACAAAGACTCTAGCTGCTCATGATGATGCTATATCTGATCTATCTGGAATGAAGGACAGACTGAAGGGCGTGCTTACACATTATGAAGGTACATTAAAATGTGCAACAACCTGGGTTTGCCCACCCTTCTTGGAAGAGGGCATCTTGTTGGACAATGTGCCATTTAAGTCGGACTATGTGAAGTGCTACGTGACTAAAGTAAAGCCTGGATTCAATGAATTTGCCCTGAACAATGTCCTAGGAGACTTTGATGAGCAAAGGACCTTGGGAGAAACACTGTTACATCACATCTAGTGTCCACAAAAGGAAATAGAGTTCATGGATGAGATTCATGAAGCCCCGCCAAGAGCAACCAATGTCGCCCCTCAACCGGTGACGCTCTCCTTGCCACAGCAGCTCTCGCGTGCTTCCCCCAAAGAACCTAATACTCATAATCCGACGGCTAATGCATCAACCTATGATCAGTCGGCCCGACATTGTGCCATACAAGCCATGTTTTCGTCCGCCCCAGAGCAGCCAGTGGCAAGGCCTACAACTGCTGAAGATGCACTACTGGTTCAGATGCCGGCCGCTGAAGCAATGGAGGGAGACCCAGCTACAGCACATGCTCAGTAGACCAACCTGGTGGAACGGACTGCTAAGCAGTTTGATGCTTCGGAACCGCCTGCTAAGCAATCTATAGGTCCAAGACCGACTGCTCATCAGTCTGCTGGTCTGCAGCCGCGTGATCAACATACCAATGCGTCCGCACTTCATGCTCAGCAAACCAACGCGTTGGCACAGCCTCCTCAACACACAAACAAGTTGGCACCACCTGCATAGAAACCCGACATAGCTTCAACGCATGGTCAGCAGTCCGATGCATCTACTCCTACAACCTAGCAGTCCATCATAGCAGCACCGCCGTCTCAGTGGTCTGGCATAGCTAAACCGTCTGCTAAGTAGTCCGTCGAAGCTTCACCATCTGCTCGGCAGTCTACCTTTCAGCCAACCAGACATTCTACCAAAAATGCTTCAAGTACCAAGAAGGAAGAGGCCAAAAAGTCTGCACCCGCGAGGAAGCGCGTCGAGAGAGCCAAGAGGAAAGAGAACGATTGCCTCTTACTTAAAGCATTCATCGCCTAGGACCAAATTAACAGTAGGTTGTTCGAATCGGGGAGTAATATTATTTCTGACGGCATGGATGATGAAGAAATAGATTTTTAGCTTGTAAAAATAAAGCAGATGTACTTGAAGCACGCAATTACGTCCATGGCCAGCCATTTCTTGTTGGCGAATACTTTGATGAGTGCAGCTCCAGTTGCCGCGAGTTACATAAATATTGCATGGATCAAATGTCACCAGGTCATCATGATCTGCTAGTCCACTACAACAGAAATCATTTCTGACACGATGTTGGCTCCATCAATGTGAGTTTGGAGGACTTACATCTCTTCTTCAACTTCAACGAGCCCGATGCCACTCTTGTTAGAAGCCTGATTTTGTAAGTATACTTAACAAACTCTGATCAACTTCTCCATACAAGGTTGTAAATGATAAACAACTAACTGCATTTTATTCCTCTCATGGGATTGAATACGCAAAGAAGAAAAAGGGATAGTGCATATTTCATAGATCCTGCATTAGCAAATGGCACAACATTAGATGGTAAGGACCTACGGGACTGGGCCATTAACACAATCATCCATATGTTTGCAAACACGTCCCATGCAGAATTATTTCTCTGGCCATATCATGAACGGCAAGTCAAGTAAACAACCACGCATACACTGATTGTCTTTCAGCTTTTGACATAATTCGTAAGTTCATGGCTTTCTTAATATGTAGCAATCACTAGATATTGGTATTCACTTTTCCAAACAAGAACACAGTTTACTACATGGATTCTCTAGGAGTCAACAAACGCTCAAGATCTCACGCATCTTCAACAATTCATGGATAGGTATTGAATTCTATGATGTTGAAATTAATTTGCATTCATATCTGGTTCAATAAATGATGTTGTCAAAATTCATCTTCATTTGCAGTGTGCTCGCATTGTGGAAAACTAAACCAGGGAACCTGTTCAAGAGGAAACTACCTCTGCAACACGAGATCGTTTCGTTGGTAACAGACCGAAATCCGTTATTTTCGGAAAATTTATCTAATAGTCTCCAAATACCTTTTCTTACGCTAGTCAAATGTTCAAGCTTCTATATAAACCTCTTTCTATTTCTGTCCAAAGAAAAAAATACATCTAACACCGGTTAGGTCGTTCCTAATAGGACAAATACATGACTAATTTTGTACAAAAAAGATTCAGTGTCCTCAGCAACAAGTAGGGACCAACCTTTCTGGATACTATGTTTGCAGACACATGATCTCCATCTGCAAATCTGCCGATAGTTGTGAAGATCCTTGTGAATTAGTACTGGTAAGTCTATCTTCATTAATATCTTCTACTCCACTCATATGGCGCATTCTGATCTTAAAAATACTGCAACTCGTCTTAGAATCGAGGACCCCTGAACCGCTCCCCGCTGCTGAATTGCTAATGGTTCGGAAATTTATCGGCGACTTCGGCCTGAATCACTACATCAGTCCCACTAGTGATAATGAAGATTTCAGCATGCGTTCTCGTGAAACAATGAGTAAGAGTTAGCTGCTAAACATATACACATGGATCCATTGTTTTCCATCTAATGAGGTCTCCGTATTTCGTACACTATGATTAATTATGTAATGCATATATGTGTCAACAAATCATTCGAATTTAGCTACCATATGTTCAATCACAATTGTTGCAAAATCTGATGAATGTTCTTCCTGTGGACACTATTTGTTCAATTGAATATGGTGGCGAATTTTCTTTTTGCATGCCGATTCAGAATGGGATATTTTTTCTTAACCTAGCAATTGCTCCGCACACGGTTCAACTAAATGAGTCTGTGCGGTCCACATCAGAATGCATATGTCAATCGTAGCAGAACCCTCGATGATACACATCAGATCACAAACGATTTGCAGCACTACTACGTGTGCGTAGGGGCTCCGGAACCGTTTGTGATATCTCGTTATCGCACATGAGAGCTCGGAGTAAACCATGCCCAATGTAAAATACAATCACATTCGTAAATTTTTCAGGAAACATGTGGGATCCCAAACGAAAAGCACACATCACTCTTGTTGCAACCGTCGGCGATACACAGCAAATCAAAAAACGGTCTGCAGGACTTGTATGTGTGCGAAGGGGCTCCTGAACCATTTGTGATAGAACATTATTGCACACGGTAATTGTTGGGAAATGTGTGCGATGGAGTCTTGCATAGTAGACGGGTTCTGCAAAAAACTCGCGTGCGATGGGGCACATATCACACAAAGTTCATATGTTGGCTTGTGTGCCTTACATACTGTTTCCCAAACATTTCATTATGATGCACCGTTTGGTTTGACTGCGTCATTAGAAACGTTTAATCACTGATACCACATGTGCGAAAGAATCCAGTGTGTGCTGCATTGCACACGAATATATTTTGCAAGGCCTCTGGATCCTAGCTCCATATCCCCAACAGTTTCTGGGTCGTTTGGGAAGGACCCCCCTATCGCAGTCACTCACTTGGCAACAGTTCAAAATGTCGTCGCGGAAAGGGGTTAAAAACCGTTTGTATAGCACCTCGTTGGTATAACCAACTTGGAACTTGGATAGATTCTAGTCATCGGCAATTTTTGTAGTTGCTAACCGGGTCTCCCGCATATAACGAACATAGTCCGCCTCAGAAAATTCTGATTTGTCAGCGTTCAACTTTGGGAACCCGTCAGCAAGAAGATTCGGCTGCATCTCTAGATGATATGCCTTAGCCAACGTAAGCGCGCTAATTGCTCCTTGTCTGCAAGTCGACCTATTCAACTCTCTGATTCATTCCGGGATGGTCGAAAATTCATTGATCGTATCCATAATATGATGAGGTGGGGCTTTTGTGTTCTTCACTTCCATTATGCAATGTGCTCCACCTACATATAGCTACTCCAGAAATTTGTAGACATCTTGAAGTTTCACTAGTGGAATCCCCATCACAGTATGGTTTATCTTGCCTATCAATATATATTCAAGAACATTATAACCCAGATTTTTACTACAAGCAAATGGCAAGTTGATAATGGGAAAAGGAAACTTACCAAAGATGGCTATGCACATTTGTTGAACATGGCCTTTTAGAGTCTTGAGTTCTTGAGCCACCAGATCGAACTTCGACTCGGCCTCTTCAGCAAATTTCTTCAGGGCGACTCTATGACACCCTGGGTTGAGCAACTAGTTTACCTTGCACTGCCAGCCTAGAGATCATGTCTTCTGGCAATACACAACAACTTGGTATAGAAATACAACCTCTTTATTGATCTCACAAGTTTGATGATACATAAGGAAGCGAGGCCAAGTGGCACACATGGTGCTCCTGCACTTATGTACATTCTTTAGTAGACAGATCAGGGGCCTCGATGCAACGATACAGCTACGTGGCAGCGGAACGACGACGTAGTATTGTTGGGGAACGTAGCAATAATTAAAAGTTTTCTATGCATCACCAAGATCCATCTAGGAGATTCTAGCAACAAGAGAGAGAGTGGATGAGCATCTTCATACCTTTGAAGATCGCTAAGCGGAAGCGTCACTAGAACGCGGATGAGGGAGTCGTACTCGCGGCGATTAAAATCGTGGAAGATCCGATCTAACGCCGAATGGACGGCGCCTCCGTGTTCAACACACGTACAGCCGGGGGACGTCTCCTCCTTCTTGATCCAGCAAGGGGAGAGGAGAAGTTCAGGGAGAGCTTCAGCAGCACGACGACATTGTGGAGGAGCTTGCAGTTCTCCGGCAGGGCTTCGCCAAGCACTACTATGGAGGAGGAGGTGTTTGGGAGGGAGAGGGTTGCGCCAGGGGAAGCGTGCGGCATCCCTCCCACCTCCCCTCTATTTATAGGGGCAAGGGAGAGGGGGCCGCCCCCTCCATATGGATCTAGAGGGGGAGGCTTGCCCCCCAAGCCAAGGGAGGCGCCCCCTTTAGGGTTTCCCCCCAAACCCTAGGCGCATGGGCCCTAGGGGGGTTGGCGCCCAGCCCACCTAGGGGTTGGTTCCCCTCCATATTCAGCCCATAGGGCCCTCCGGGGCAGGTGGACCCTCCCGATGGACCCCCGGAACCCTTTTGGTAGTCCCGGTACAATACCGATAAACCCTCGATCACTTCCGGTGACCGAATAAGGACTTCCCATATATAAATCTTTGTCTCCGGAACTCCTCGTGACATCCGGGATCTCATCCGAGACTCCGAACAACATTCGGTAACCGCATACTAATTCCCATAACAACTCTAGCGTCACCAAACCTTAAGTGTGTAGACCCTAGACCCTGCGTGTTCGGGAATCATGCAGACATGACCGAGACAGCTCTCCGGCCAATAACCAACAGCGGGATCTGGATACCCATGTTAGCTCCCACATGTTCCACGATGATCTCATCGGATGAACCACAATGTCGGGGATTCAATCAATGTTGTATAAAATTCCCTTTGTCAATCGGTATGTTACTTGCCCGAGATTCGATCGTCGGTATCCCAATACCTCGTTCAATCTCGTTATCGGCAAGTCACTTTACTCGTTCTGTAATGCATGATCATGTAACTAACTGCTTAGTCACATTGAGCTCATTATGATGATGCATTACCGAGTGGGCCCAGAGATACCTCTCCGTCATACAGAGTGACAAATCCCAATCTTGATTTGTGCCAATCGAACAGACACTTTCGGAGATACCTGTAGTGTGCTTTTATAGCAACCCAGTTGCGTTGTGACATTTGGTACACCCAAAGCATTCCTACGGTATCCGGGAGTTGCACAATCTCATGGTCTAAGGAAATTATACTTGACATTAAAAAGCTTTTAGTAAACGAACTACATGATCTTGTGCTATGCTTAGGATTGGGTCTTGTCCATCACATCATTCTCCTAATGATGTGATCCCATTATCAATGACATATAATGTCCATGGTCAGGAAACCATAACCATCTATTGATCAATGACCTAGTCAACTAGAGGCTCACTAGGGACATGTTGTGATCTATGTATTCACACATGTATTACGGTTTTCGGTTAATACAATTATAGCATGAACAATAGACAATTATCATGAACAAGGAAATATAATAATAACCATTTCATTATTGCCTCTAGGGCATATTTCCAACAAGTATAACTCCATCTCACAGGAAAACTTCTGGGACATGGCCTAAACTGTGATGCAAGAAACAACTCTGACTCCTGGTATGGCTTCTCCTGAAATTGGCATGACATGCTAGGTGAGTACTTTGAATGTACTCGCAAGCTCACAGCAAGCAAAGCAATTATGACAAGCAATAACAAGACATTTAATCAGTTTGAATGTATGAACATAGAATGAACATCATGAAGTGTACGTGATATAGGCGCATGGTCCCTCAGACCAACTTACCATCTTGGTTACCATATAACCGCATTCACCAGCTTACCTCAGTGATCCTCACTCAATAACAGTAGGTATCACCTCGATGACCATCACGCGATCATCGACCATTACATGTGCCTTTAAAGTATCATAAGTGTGAAAGTTAATTATTTCTATTGACCCACGGTGTGACCTACTATGAACTGTGTCCATCATCGAGGACGCAACTATCGATAGATTATACACAATGCAGAGGTTAGTACACTGTACCCACACCACAGAACCCATGGCCTCGTACTCCCATTCGGGTGGACCAATGGTGTTCCAACAAAACTAATCTATTTACGACACTCTCCTGGCCACTCTGACAAACTCCTCTTTGGGCTAATTCAAGGGTGGCCCCAGATGCCCACTCTGGACATCTGCCACCTTCGTGGCAGGCCACCATTGTGCCAAAACAAAAACGCTCCCAAATAGGGACAATGGTACCAAACAACTATGGGCACACAAAGCTATGCCTGCCTACCGGGCCAGGATAGCGCAAGCACATCACCTTCCCTAGTTGGATGCACCGGCAAGGGGCACGACAATAGACCACATTAGGGCCTCCCCATCCAGGCAAGTGTGGTTTGATTCGGTGGCACCATGACTCGATCAACAACATGTTCAAAGTTGAATTATTATCATATTTAACTTGAATAAAATATAACTAGAGTCATAGTATGCCATGAAATGCACATGTAATGAATAAAAAGAATAAGTGCATCAACATAAGCATGGGCATTTAAGATAAGTACTAATGCACAACCTAACAAGATATCAAGTATTCTACTACAATGACATGGTATGAAAGAATTCTAGCACAAGTTAAATTATTTAAATGAAATGAATGCAATTATATGAATTTAATTCAAGTAAAGATCATTGCTACTGCAATGCCATCCTAATGATTGATGTCGCTTGCCTTAGTTCAGACGAGGGTCACAGAACTCCTGGTCCTCTTCAAGGCAATCAGAACTTTCTGGAAACAAATTAAAGTGCAAAAAGAAAGTGTCACATAATGCATTTTATTGCACCAGAAAATATCTACAGCAAATAAAATCTCAAATTTTGCATGCAGAAAGAGGAGCTCATAACAAAACTGTTGCAAAAAGAATCATCTCATTTGGAGTTATACTTTAGGAGATATTGTTGGTCAAAGTTAGGGTCAAATATTTGAATTTAAACTGAAAAATCATAAATCCCAGAAGAGCCGTGTCGAAGGCTTATTCTGTGAATACGCCTCCACTCGTACTGCTTCGGGAGAGAGGGAGAGAGACTGGCCGGTGGGACCCCATGTCAGGTTTGAGAGAGAAACAGAGACGGCGGCTCTGCCGTCGGTTGGTTCTCCGGCGAGGAGACCACGGCGGCTGCCGGTGAGGAGGGGATGGATCGAGCATAATGTGATGAACACGTATGTACCCAAGGTGAGGGTAGAGGTGGTCGGACGGTGTCGGGACAGTCTTCTCCAGAGATGGCAGGCGGCGGAGCTCGCCGGACTTGGCATTTTCGGTGGAGTCCCAACAAACCAGGAGCACTATCGTGCTTAGGAGGATCTCACGAGCTCAATGGGAGAGGAGGACAGGGTCGAGGAGCACCAGAGCGATTGGACGGCCAAGGGGGATCCATGGCCAACTCTGGCGAGGATCGGTGGCCAGAGGCCTTCCCGGCCCTGCCGCACCGACTAGCTGGTCGATTTGTGGCCACAGGAGGAAGGTAGGATGGTTAGTACTGCTCCGGGTGAGCCGTATTTATAGGCAGCAAAGAGGAAAATCTTGAGGCCGCCGGAGAGAGACCTGGAGAGGAGAGAAGGAGCAAGAGGGGTTGAGCTCGATGTCATAGATCGCTAGGACGCCTCCAAGCACAATGGAAAGGAGCGGACAAGCAACAGGGCACGGGGCGGGACGTTCGTTCATGCGTGCGCTCTGTGCTTCTGCGCTCGCCGTGTATGCATCCGCCGTGCAGGCTTCCAGCGTCAGGGAGCGGCAGAGGTGGGCTAGGTTGATGCGGGAGAAGCTACTATGTGTCCCGAACGAGCTGTGGTGGCATGGGGAGAGCGAACAGGCGGCGGCAGAGTGTTGGGGAACGAAGTAATAATTCAAAAAAAATCCTATGTGTCACCAAGATCAATCTAGGAGATGCTAGCAATGAGAGAGAGGGAGTGCATCTTCATACCCTTGAAGATCGTTGTGCAGGAGCGTTACAAGAATGCGGTTGATAGAGCCGTACTGGCGGCGATTCAAATCGCGGAAGATCCGATCCAAGCGCCGAACGGACGGCGCCTCCACGTTCAACACACGTACAGCCTGGGGACTCCTCCTCCTTCTTGATCCAGCAAGGGGAGAGGATAAGTTGAGGGAGAACTCCGGCAGCACGACGGTGTGGTGGTGGAGCTCGTGGTTCTCCGGTAGAGCTTCGCTACGCTCAACGGAGGAGAAGGAGGAGTTGGAGGGGGATGGCTGCACCAGGGGCAAGGGGTAAAGCTCCCATGCGCCTCCCCACTATATATAGGGGCGGAGGGTCTTGTTTTGTTGCCCTCCAAGTCCATTGGGGCATTGTCAAAGGTGGAAAGAAATCCCATCCTTGCCCTTCCCCACCGATTGTAATCCCCCCTTTTTAGGGATCTTGATCTTATCCCTTCGGGATATGATCTTATTCCTTCTAAGGGAGGATCTTGGTGTGCCTTGACCAGGGGTGTGGGGCCTTTCCCCATCTACCCACGTTCATGTGGGTCCCCCATGCAGGTGGGCCCCACTCTGAAACCTTCTAGAACCTTCCCGGTACAATACCAAAAAATCCCGAACATTTTCTGGTGGCCAAATTGGGACTTCCCATATATAAATCTTTACCTCCGAACCATTCCGGAACTCCTCGTGACGTCCGGGATCTCATCCGAGACTCAGAAAAACTTTCGGTAACCACATACAATCCCATTACAACTCTAGCGTCACCGAACCTTAAGTGTGTAGACCCTACGGGTTCGGGAACCATGCAGACATGACCGAGATGCCTCTCCGGCCAATAACCAATAGCGGGATCTGGATACCCATATTGGCTCCCACATGTTCCACGATGATCTCATCGGATGAACCACAATGTCGGGGATTCAGTCAATCCCGTATACAATTCCCTTTGTCCATCGGTATGTTACTTGCCCGAGATTCGATCATCGGTATCCCTATACCTTGTTCAATCTCATTACCGGCAAGTCTCTTTACTCGCTCCGTAACGCATGATCCCGTGGCTAACTCATTAGTCACATTGAGCTCATTATGATGATGCATTACCGAGTGAGCCCAGAGATACCTCTCCATCATACGGAGTTACAAATCCCAGTCTCGATTCGTGCCAACCCAACAGACACTTTCGGAGATACCTGTAGTGCACCTTTATAGCCACCCAGTTACGTTGTGACGTTTGATACACCCAAATCATTCCTACAGTATCCGGGATTCGCACAATCTCATGGTCTAAGGAAATGATACTTGACATTAGAAAAGCTCTAGCAAACGAACTACGCGATCTTGTGCTATGCTTAGGATTGGGTCTAGTCCATCACATCATTCTCCTAATGATGTGATCTCGTTATCAACGACATCCAATGTCCATGGTAAGGAAACCACAACCATCTATTGATCAACGAGCTAGTCAACTAGAGGCTCACTAGGGACATGTTGTAGTCTATGCATTCACACATGTATTACGGTTTCCAGTTAATACAATTATAACATGAACAAGGAAATATAATAATAACTATTTTATTATTGCCTCTAGCGCATATTTCCAATAGTCTCCCACTTGCACTAGAGTCAATAATCTAGTTACATTGTGATGAATCGAACACCCATAGAGTTTTGGTGTTGATCATGTTTTGCTCGTGGAAGATGTTTAGTCAACGGATCTGCGATATTCAGATCCGTGTGCACGTTACAAATATCTATGTCTCCATCTTGAATATATTCACGAATGGAGTTAAAGCGACGCTTGATGTGCCTGGTCTTGTTGTGAAACGTGGGCTCCTTGGCAAGGGCAATAGCTCCAGTGTTGTCACAAAAGAGAGTCATCGGGCCCAACGCATTGGGAGTCACTCCTAGGTCGGTGATAAACTCCTTCATCCAGACTGCTTCTTGTGCTGCTTCCGAAGCAGCTATGTACTCCGCTTCATATGTAGATCCCGCCACGATGCTTTGCTTGCAACTGCACCAGCTGACTGCCCCCACCATTCAAAATATACATGTATCCGGTTTGTGACTTGGTGTCATCCGATCTGTGTCAAAGCTAGCATTGACGTAACCCTTTATGACGAGCTCTTTGACACCTCCATAAACGAGAAAAATATCCTTAATCCTTCTTAGGTACTTCAGGATATTCTTGACCGTTGTCCAGTGTTCCATTCCGGGATCACTTTGGTACCTCCCTACCAAACTTATGGCAAGGTTCACATCAGGTCTGGTACACTGCATGGCATACAGAATAGAGCCTATGGCTGAGGCATAGGGGATGACACTCATCTTTTCTCTATCTTCTGACAAGGATGGGCATTGAGCTGCGCTCAATTTCACACCTTGCAATACAGGCAAGAACCACTTCTTGGACTGATCCATATTGAACTTCTTCAATATCTTCTCAAGGTATGTGCTTTGTGAAAGACCAATGAGGCGTCTCGATCTATCTCCATAGATCTTGATGCCTAATATGTAAGCAGCTTCTCCAAGGTCCTTCATTCAAAAACACTTACTCAAGTAGGCCTTTATGCTTTCCAAAAGTTCTATATCATTTCCCATCAACAGTATGTCATCCACATGTAATATAAGAAATGCTACAGAGCTCCCACTCACTTTCTTGTAAATACAGGTTTCTCCATAAGTCTGTATAAACCCAAATGCTTTGATCATTTCATCAAAGCGAATGTTCCAACTCTGAAATGCTTGCACCAGCCCATAGATGGAGCAATTGAACTTGCATACTTTCTCAGCATTCTTAGGATCGACAAAACCTTCCGGTTGCATCATATACAATTCTTCCATAAGGAAACCATTAAGGAATGTCGCTTTGATGTCCATTTGTCAGATCTCGTAATCATAGAATGCGGCAATTGCTAACATGATTCGGACGGAATTCAACTTCGCTATGGGTGAGAAGGTCTCATTGTAGTGAACCCCTTGAACTTGTCGATAACCCTTAGCGACAAGCCGAGCCTTAGAGACGGTCACATTACCATCTGTGTCAGTCTTCTTCTTAAAAATCCACTTATTCTCTATGGCTTGCCGATCATCGGGCAAGTCCGTCAAATTCCATACTTTGTTTTCATACATGGATCCTATCTCGGATTTCATGGCTTTAAGCGATTTGTTGGAATTCGGGCCCACCATCGCTTCTTCATAGTTCGAAGGTTCACCGTTGTCTAACAACATGATTTCCAGGACAAGGTTGCCATACCACTATGGTGCGGAACGCGTCCTTGTGGACCTACGAAGTTCAGTAGTAACTTGATCTGAAGTTTCATGATCATCATCATTAACTTCCTCTCTAGTCGGTGCAGGCACCACCTAAACATCTCCCTGTGATGCGCTACTCTCTGGTTCAAGAGGGGGTACCTCATCAAGTTCTACTTTCCTCCCACTTAATTCTTTCGAGAGAAACTCTTTCTCCAGAAAGGATCCATTCTTGGCAACAAAGATCTTGCCCTCGGATCTGAGGTAGAAGGTATACCCAATAGTTTCCTTAGGGTATCCTATGAAGACGCATTTTTCCGATTTGGGTTCGAGCTTTTTAGGTTGAAGTTTCTTGACATAAGCATCGCATCCCCAAATTTTCAGAAATAATAGCTTAGGTTTCTTCCCAGTGTCGTCTCAATGGATTTAGACGGTACCCTATTTAAAGTGAATGTAGCTGTCTCTAAAGCATAACCCCAAAATGATAGTGGTAGATCGGTAAAAGACATCATAGATCGCACCATATCCAATAGAGTGCGATTACGATGTTCGGACACACCATTACACTGAGGTGTTCCAGGCGGCGTGAGTTATGAAACAATTCCACATTTCCATAAGTGCGTGCCAAACTCGTGACTCAAATATTCTCCTCCATGATCTCATCGTAAGAACTTTATTTTCCTGTCATGTTGATTCTCTACCTCGCTCTGAAATTCCTTGAACCTTTCAAAGGTCTTAGACTTGTGTTTCATTAAGTAGACATACCCATATCTACTTAAGTCACCAGTGAGGGTGAGAACGTAATGATAGCCACCACGAGCCTCAACGCTCATTGGACCGCATACATCAGTATGTATTATTTCCAACAAGTTGGTTGCCCGCTCCATTGTTCGAAGAACGGAGTCTTGGTCATTTTGCCCATGAGGCATGGTTCGCATGTGTCAAAAGATTCATAATCAAGAGACTCAAAAAGTCCATCTACATGTAGTTTCTTCATGCATTTGACACCAATGTGACCAAGGCGGAAGTGCCACAAGTATGTGGGACTATCATTGTCAACCTTACATCTTTTGGCATTCACACTATGAATATGTGTAACATCACATTCAAGATTCAATAAAAATAAACCATTGACCAGCGGGGCATGGCCATAAAACATATCTCTCATATAAATAGAACAACCATTATTCTCGGATTTAATTGAGTAGCCATCTCGCATTAAACGAGATCCAGATACAATGTTCATGCTCAAAGATGGCACTAAATAACAATTATTGAGGTTTAAAACTAATCCTGAAGGTAAATGTAGAGGTATCATGCCAACGGCGATCACATCGACCTTGGAACCATTCCCGACGCGCATCGTCACCTCGTCCTTCGCTAGTCTCGCATATTCCACAGCTCCTGCTTTGAGTTACAAATGTGAGCAACCGCACTGGTATCAAATACCCAGGAGCTACTACGAGCGTTGGTAAGGTACACATCAATAACATGTATATCATATATACCTTTGGCATTGCCGGCCTTCTTATCTGCTAAGTACTTGGGGCAGCTCCGCTTCTAGTGACCATTTCCCTTGCAATAAAAGCACTCAGTCTCAGGCTTGGGTCCATTCTTTGGCTTCTTCTTCCTGGCAACTAAGTTACCGGGCGCGAAACTAAGTTACCGGGCGCGAAACTAAGTTATCAGGCGCGACAACTCCCTTGTCGTCCTTCTTGAAGTTATTCTTTCCCTTGCCTTTCTTGAAACTAGTGATCTTATTCACCATAAACCCTTGATGTTCCTTTTTGATTTCCACCTCCGCTGATTTTAGCATTGATAACTCAGGAATGGACTTCTCCATCCCTTTCATATTGTAGTTCATCACAAAGCTCTTGTAGCTAGGTGGAAGCGACTGGAGGATTCTATCAATGACCGAGTCATCTGGAAGATTAACTCCCAGTTGAGACAAGTGGTTGTGCAACCCAGACATTTTAGTATATGCTCGCTGAAAGAACTATTTTCCTCCATCTTACAACTGTATAACTTGTCAGAGACTTCATATCTCTCGACCCGGGCATGAGCTTGAAAACCATTTTCAGCTCTTGGAACATCTCATATGCTTTGTGTTGCTCAAAACGCTTTTGCAGCCCCGGTTCTAAGCTATAAAGCATGCCGCACTGAACCAGGGAGTAATCATCACTACGCGACTGCCAGGTGTTCATAATGTCTTGAGTTGCTGGGAAAATGGGTGCGTCACCTAGCGGTGCTTCAAGTACATATGCTTTCTTGGCAGCTATGAGGATGATCCTCAAGTTACGAACCAAATCTGTATAGTTTCTACCATCGTATTTCAGCTTGGTTTTCTCTAGGAACGCGTTGAAGTTGAGGGCAACATTAGCGTGGGCCATTGGATCTACAGGATAGATTGTAAAGACAATTTTAGACTAAGTTCATGATAATTAAGTTCATCTAATCAAATTATTTAATGAACTCCCACTCAGATAGACATCCCCTCTAGTCATCTAAGTGATACATGATCCGAATCGACTAGGCCGTGTCCGATCATCACGTGAGACAGACTAGTCATCAACGGTGAATATCTCCATGTCGATCGCATCTACTATATGACTCATGTTCGACCTTTCGGTCTCTCGTGTTCCTAGGCCATGTCTGTACATGCTAGGCTCGTCAAGTCAACCTAAGTGTTTCACATGTGTAAATCTAGCTTGCACCCGTTGCATTCGAACATTAGAATCTGTCACACCCGATCATCACGTGGTGCTTCGAAACAATGAACCTTCGCAACGGTGCACACTTAGGGGGAACACATTTCTTGAATTTTAGTGAGGGGTCATCTTATTTATGCTACCGTTGTTCTAAGCAAATAAGATGTAAACAGGATAAACATCACATGCAAAGCATAAAGTGACATGATATGGCCAATATCATCTTGCGCCTTTGATCTCCATCTTCGAGGCGCGGCATGATCACCATCATCACTGGCATGACACCATGATCTCCATCATCGTGTCTTCATGACGTTGTCTCGCCAACTATTACTTCTACTACTATGGCTAACGGTTAGCAAAAAGTAAAGTAATTACATGGCGTTTATATTGACTCGCAGGTCATACAATAAATTAAGACAACTCCTATGGCTCCTGCTGGTTGTCATACTCATCGACATGCAAGTCATGATTCCTATACAAGAACCTGATCGATCTCATACATCACATATATAATTCATCACATTCTTTTGGCCATATCACATCGCATAGCATACCCTACAAAAACAAGTTAGACGTCCTCTAATTGTTGTTGCATGTTTTACGTGGCTGCTATGGGTTTCTAGCAAGAACATTTATTACCTATGCAAAAGCCACAACGGTGATATGCCAATTGCTATTTACCCTTCATAAGAACCCTCTTCATCGAATCCGATCCGACTAAAGTGGGAGAGACAGACACCCGCTAGCCACCTTATGCAACAAGTGCATGTCAGTCGGTGGAACCTGTCTCACGTAAGCGTACATGTAAGGTCGGTCTAGGCCGCTTCATCCCACAATGCCGCTGAATCAAGATAGGACTAGTAACGGTAAGCAAATTGACCAAATCATCGCCCACAACTACTTGTGTTCTACTCCTGCATAGAATCTATGCATAGACCTAGATTTGATACCACTGTTGGGGAACGTACTAATAATTCAAAAAAATTCCTACGTGTCACCAAGATCAATCTAGGAGATGCTAGCAACGAGAGAGAGGGAGTGCATCTTCATACCCTTGAAGACCGCTAAGCGGAAGCGTTACAAGAACGCGGTTGATGGAGTCGTACTCGCGGTGATTCAAATCGCGGAAGATCCGATCCAAGTGCCGAATGGACGGCGCCTCCGCGTTCAACACACGTACAGCCCGGGGACGTCTCCTCCTTCTTGTTCCAGCAAGGGGAGAGGATAAGTTGAGGGATAACTCCGGCAGCACGATGGCGTGTAGGTGGAGCTCGTGGTTCTCTGGCAGAGCTTTGCTACGCTCAACGGAGGAGGAGGAGGAGTTGGAGGGGGAGGGCTGCACCAGGGGCAAGGAGTGAAGCTCCCATGCATCTCCCCACTATATATAGGGGTGGAGGGGCTGGTTTATTTCCCTCCAAGTCCATTGGCGCGTTGGCAAAGGTGGGAGGAAAGAAATCCCATCCTTTCCCTTCCCCACCGATTGTTATCCCCCCTTTTAGGGATCTTGATCCTATCCCTTCGGGATATGATCTTATTCCTTCTAAGGGGGGTCTTGGTGCGCCTTGACCAGGGGTGTGGGGCCTTGCCCCCAGTACCCACATTCATGTGAGTCCCCCATGCAGGTGGGCCCCACTCCGGAACCTTCTAGAACCTTCCCGGTACAATACCGAAAAATCCCGAACATTTTCTGGTGGCCAAAATAGGACTTCCCATATATAAATATTTACCTTCGGACCATTCCGGAACTCCTCGTGACATCCGGGATCTCATCCGAGACTCCTAACAACTTTCGGTAACCACATACTAATCCCATTACAAATCTAGTGTCACCGAACCTTAAGTGTGTAGACCCTACAGGTTCGGGAACCATGCAGACATGACCGAGATGCCTCTCCGACTGAAAGTGCAACTAATCCCTGGGTGGTTTTGGTAATTATTAACAACATATATTTCATTGAACTAATGCTCTTTCAAGATGATCATTTCAGAAAGTTCATTGATTGGCATGACATGGACTAGAGATGTGGACCCCTCAAAATGCTAAGGACACATATTGGCAACAAGCTCAAGACTCTACATTTTCATTTTAGTGATCCAAGACCACATTGAGTCCATAGGAAAGCCAATACTATTAAAAGGGGATGAGGTGTTGCTGAATGGCTTACTTGCTCAAAATGCTTAGTGATATGCTCTGAAACCCTCAACCACTTTCTCATCTCCACATATGTCCTAAACCTAAAAGTCAAATTCGGCCCCACCAATTTGATCTATCCGGCGCCACCGAGTTTCATTTGACATTGCCATTGCCACAAACCCTAGCACTTCGGTCTCACCGATAGGGATCTCGGTCTCACCGAGATGGGATTGCAAACTCCCTGTTTCCTTTTTGTAACACTTTGGTAACACCGAAATGAGCAAATCGGTACCACCGTGTCTGCAATGCAAATTCACGATTTCCTTTTTGTAACACTTCGGTCTCACTGAAGTGAGCGAATCGGTCCCACTGAGTTTGCCTGACCAACTCTCTATGTGCCTATTGCTGAAATCGGTCCCATCGAGTTTATGCGGTCGGTCACACCGAGATTACGTTATGCCCTAACCCTAGCATATCGGTCTCACCGAGATGACTAAGTCGGTCCCACCAAAAAGCCTAACATTCATATTTTGACCTAAATCGGTCTGACCATGTTTTATCATTCGGTCTCACTGAGTTTGGGAATCTGTGTGTAACGGTTAGATTTTGTGTGGAGGTTATATATACCCCTCCACCCATTCTTCATTCGTGAGGAGAGCCATCAGAACGTGCCTACACTTCCAGCATTCATTTTCTAAGAGAGAGAACCACCTATTTATGTGTTGAGACCAAGATATTGTAATCCAACCACAAGAATCTTGTTCTCTAGCCTTCCCCAAGTTGCTTTCCACTCAAAACATCTTTCCACCATAGCCAAATCTATGAGAGAGAGTTGAGTGTTGCGGAGACTATCATTTGAAGCACAAGAGCAAGGAGTTCATCATCAACACACCATCTATTACCTTTTGGAGACTGGTGTCTCCTAGATTGGTTAGGTGTCACTTGGGAGCCTCCGTCAAGATTGTGGAGTTGAACCAAGGAGTTTGTAAGGGCAAGGAGATCGCCTACTTCATGAAGATCTACCCTAGTGAGGCAAGTCCTTCGTGGGCGATGGCCATGGTGGGATAGACAGGGTTGCTTCTTCGTGGACCCTTCATGGGTGGAACCCTCCGTGGGCTCGCACAACCATTACCCTTCGTGGGTTGAAGTCTCCATCAACGTGGATGTACGATAGCACCACCTATCGGAACCACGCCAAAAATCTTCATGTCAACATTGCGTTTGCTCCCTCCAAACTCCTCCCATTTACTTTCTTGCAAGTTGCATGCTTTACTTTCTGCTGCCCATATGCTCTTTGCATGCTTGCTTGAATTGTATTGAGATTGCTTGACTTGTGCTAAGTTGCTAAAATCTGCCAAGAATTAAAATTGGGAAAAGGTTAAGATTTTATTTGGTCAAGTAGTCTAATCACCACCCCCCCAGACATACTTTGGATCCTACACCGGCCAATAACCAATAGCGGGATCTGGATACCCATATTGGCTCCCATATATTCCACGATGATCTCATTGGATGAACCACGATGTCGGTGACTCAATCAATCCCGTATACAATTCCCTTTGTCCATCGGTATGTTACTTCCCCGAGATTCGATCGTCGGTATCCCTATACCTTGTTCAATCACGTTACTGGCAAGTCTCTTTACTCGCTCTGTAATGCATGATCCCATGGCTAACTCATTAGTCACATTGAGCTCATTATGATGATGGATTACCGAGTGGGCCCAGAGATACCTCTCCGTCATATGGAGTGACAAATCCCAGTCTCAATTCGTGCCAACCCAACAAACACTTTCGGAGATACCTGTAGTGCACCTTTATAGCCACCCACTTACGTTGTGATGTTTGATACACCCAAAGCATTCCTACGGTATCTGGGAGTTGCACAATCTCATGGTCTAAGGAAATGATACTTGACATTATAAAAGCTCTAGCAAATGAACTACGCGATCTTGTGCTATGCTTAGGATTGGGTCTTGTCCATCACATCATTCTCCTAATGATGTGATCCTGTTATCAACAACATCCAATGTCCATGGTCAGGAAACCACAACCATCTATCGATCAACGAGCTAGTCAACTAGAGTCTCACTAGGGACATGTTGTAGTCTATGCATTCACACATGTATTACGGTTTCCGATTAATACAATTATAGCATGAACAAGGAAATATAATAATAACTATTTTTTATTGCCTCTAGGGCATATTTCCAACAAGAAGGTGACCCGACATGCAGAGCGCGCCGACCGCCTATCGAACACTCTGTTTTCACGCGGTCACCGTGTGCACTGGTGCCAAGCGATGCGCCAAGGCAGCCAGACCTTCTCTAGGGTCAAGTACCTTCAACACTGAGCTGCTGGGTGCCCATGGCTTGCCACTTCAACGACCAGACATGACTAGAGCAAGTTGGCAAGTTTCTGGACAGAAACTGGTGATGGAACTTGTGAGTAAATTATTGGGAGTTATAGTGTGAATTTTTTTTGGCTAGGCTTCTAGTAAGAAGGTAACCATGAGGTCAAAATTTCAGCTCAAGGAGATCAAGCAAAGATGCACTTGCTTCACAATGTGCCCTCACTGACCAGAAGTGAAAATATTTTCTTGAGCAAAATTTCTCCAAATGACTAGGGAAAACTTTTGCATAGGAAGGTGAGGCATGATCCAAAGAATATTTGGGAATTTTCAGAGCCAGAAAAATGAGGCTTTCTTCATATCAGATTGAGAAAATACTCCTTTTTCAGAAGAAAATGAATATTATGCTATTTAATAAAATTATTCCATAGCATGATCTTGGGAGAGATGAAGTCAAGAGATGAGTTGGGAGTGCTAAGACCCACTTGAAAGGAAGTCAAAAGAATTTTTCAAGTGTCAAGTCCAAAAGAGCTCACTAAACCAAATGCAAATTTCAAATATTCAATAAATCCCAGAAAAACAAAATAGCAAAAATCCAGGGTGTCCCCCCCCCCCCCCCGCTTAGGATGAATCTTTCCCTTGAGATTCTGTTGCTCAGGAAACAATTCAGGGTATGCAGTCCTTAAGAAACCCTCTCTTTCCCAAGTGGCTTCATCCTCAGTATGATGTTCCCACTCTACCTTGTAAAACTTGACTGA
>NC_041385.1:419337555-419415919 GCF_002162155.2 Triticum dicoccoides
AAAATTATTCCATAGCATGATCTTGGGAGAGATGAAGTCAAGAGATGAGTTGGGAGTGCTAAGACCCACTTGAAAGGAAGTCAAAAGAATTTTTCAAGTGTCAAGTCCAAAAGAGCTCACTAAACCAAATGCAAATTTCAAATATTCAATAAATCCCAGAAAAACAAAATAGCAAAAATCCAGGGTGTCACCCCCCCCCCCCCGCTTAGGATGAATCTTTCCCTTGAGATTCTGTTGCTCAGGAAACAATTCAGGGTATGCAGTCCTTAAGAAACCCTCTCTTTCCCAAGTGGCTTCATCCTCAGTATGATGTTCCCACTCTACCTTGTAAAACTTGACTGACTTGCTGCGGGTGACCCTTTCCATCTCATCCAATATCCGGAAAGGTTTCTCTTCATATGTCAAATCCTTAGCAAGCTCTAGTTCTGTCAGGTCAGTCGTTTCTCGGGCGGTGATATACATCTCCGTAACTGTGACACGTGAAAGACATTATGAACCTCGGATAGTTCAGGTGGTAGCTCCAACTGATATGCCATGGCACCAACTCTTGTCATGATTGGGAACGGACCAATGTATCTTGGTGCGAGCTTTCCACAAGTTTGAAACCTCTTAACTCCTTCCATGGGAGTGACTCAAAGATAGGAATACTCCCCTGGTTCAAAGCTGACTGTCAATGCTTGGAATTATAATAGCTCTTTTGTCGAGACTTGGCTACTTGAAGTCTGTCCCGGATTTCCCCTACTTGCTTCTCGGCTTCCATCATCAAAACAGTCCCAAAGATTTGGATGTCCCAGGTCTGAGACCTGTTTAGAGGGGTACGACACTTGCGCCCATATAGAGCCTCATATGGTGACATCTTGATGCTGGCCAGATAGCTGTCGTTATACGAAAATTCTGCATAAGGCAAGTTGCCTTCCCATTTTGGTCCTTGATCAAACGCACATGCCCAAACCATGTCTTCGAGTATCTGATTTACTCGCTCTATCTGTCCGTCTGTCTGGGGATGATAAGAAGTGTTGTACTTCAGAGTGGTTCCCAAAGCTTGGTGAAGACGTGCCCAGAATTTTTAGGTAAATAGAGATCCTCTATCTGAAGTGATGGTTCTAAGAACTCCATGCAAACTGACAGTCTTAGATACTATAGTCCGGCAAGCTGATCTGCCCGGTATGTGGTCTTTATAGGAATGAAATGAACCACTTTGGTAAGTATGTCCACCACGACCCATATAGCATTGTTTCCTTGGGTTGTCTTGGGCAGTCCCTTGATGAAATCCATGCAAACATCATCCCATTTCCAATATGTAATGGGTAGAGGTTGCAATAGTCTGGCAGGTTTCTGATGTTATGCCTTTACTTTATTGTAGAAATCGCAACAGGCAATAAAATATGCAATGTCCTTCTTCATTCCGTCCCACCAGAATATCTGCCTTAGATCTTCATACATCTTTGTACCTCCAGGGTGAATTGAGTATGAAGACTCAGGGGCTTCTTTTAATAGTTTCTACCTTAGATCTTCCTGGTCCGGTATACAAACTCGTCCTCGAAATCTAAGAGTACCTTGATCATCTAGGTGGAAATCTTGAGTACTGTCGGCTTGCATCCGAGCGATCATATGCAACAAAATGGATCCTCCGCTTGGGCCTTGCGAATTTCTTCTTACAGATTAGATGTAACTTCCAAGGTGGTTGCGCATGTGGCCTCAACAATGATTATATTGAGTTGCGCTAACTCTACTTGCAGCTCGGGAGGCAGATCATCCATTAAAGTGTTTAATGCGGCTGTTTATGACTGAGAGCGTCTGCAACCACATTAGCTTTTCCCGGATGGTAATTTACACTAATGTCATAATCTTTGACCAATTCAAACCATCTTCTTTGCCAGAGATTCAAGTCTGGTTGAGTGAATATGTACTTGAGACTCTTGTGGTCGGTGAAGATTTGGCATATTTTCCCAATGAGATAATGCCTCCAAATCTTCAAGGCATGTACAACTACTGCTAGCTCCAAATCATGCGTGGGGTAGTTTTCTTCATGTGGTCGTAACTGTCTAGATGCATATGCCACAACCTTGCCATCTTGCATTAGTATGCATCCTATGCCTCGCCTGGATGCGTTGCAATAAATGTCGAAGCTTTGATAAATATCAGGCAGTGTCAATACTGGTGCGGAGGTCAACTGAGTCTTTAGCTCATTGAAACTTTTCTTGAAGTCTTTAGACCATACAAATTTCTAATTCTTCCTGAGCAGTTCTATCATTGGCTTAGCAATCTTGGAAAAACTTTCGATAAAATGGCGATAATAACCAGCAAGCCCCAAGAAGCTTCGAATTTCAGACACGGTTGTGGGTGCCCTCCAATTTAGTACTTCTGTGACCTTGCTTGGGTCTACAGCCACTCCTTCGGCTGATAAGATGTGTCCCAAAAATCCCACTTACTTGAGCCAAAACTCACACTTGCTAAATTTGGCATACCGTCGTGATTGCGGAGGCTTTGTAACACTACGTGGAGATGTTGTTTATGCTCTTCTTCTCCCTTGGAGTATATGAGAATGTCGTCGATGAACCACACCACAAATTTTTCCAAGAAATCTATGAACACTTTGTTCATCATATGCATGAAGAATGTGGGGGCATTGGTCAGCCTAAAGGACATGATCGTATACTCGTACAGTCCATAGCGGGTGATGAATGTTATTTTAGGAACATCTTCCTTCTTGATTTTGAGTTGATGGTACCTAGTCCTCAAATCAATCTTGGAGAATATTTGAGCTCCACTCAGTTGATCAAACAAGTCATCAATCCTTGGAAGCGGGTATTTGTTTTTGATAGTAACATCATTAAGCTGACGGTAGTCCATGCACATACAAAGACTATTGTCCTTCTTGCCCACAAATATAGCTGGTGAACCCCATGGCAACGAGCTAGGGCGAATGTAGCCCTTTTTGAGCATCTTGTCCAACTATTTCTTCAACTCCATTAGCTCGGATGAAGGCATTCGGTAATATTTCTTGTAAACCGGTGTCGTCCCTAGCACAAGATCAATAGAAAACTCAAGCTCACGATCTGGTGAAATTCCTGGCAATTCTTTAGGAAAAACATCAGGAAATTCACTGATCACTAGTATCAACTCCATGCATGAGGCTATAGCTGTATAGATCATCTCCCTTTTTGGTATGGTCCGGCGGGCCACGAACTCTGCTGATTATCCCGACGGATTTATTAATGCCCGGGTTGCACAATTTATGTAAACTTGATGCCTTTTCAGCTAGTCCATTCCCAATATAACATCCAGCTTTGCAGATTCAATAGTCACCAAGGTGGCAGGGAAAATGACCCCATGGATATCTATCTCCAATCCACGGCATACCACATTTGTTTTGAGCATGGATCCCATGGATTCTATCACCATAAATTTCTCAAGAAGATAGCAAGAAAACTTGTTCTGGGCAACAAAACTCCACGAAATAAAAGAATGGGAAACCCCCGAATCGAATAAAATTGTTGCAGATATGTTATTAACAGGAAACATACCAATGACGACTTATGGGTTTTCTTGGGCTTCTTCAGCTGAGAGGTGATGAACTTGCCCTTGAATGAGCTTCTAGGCTGGGAAGGAACACATGTTGTTGAGTTGTGGCTTGATAGTTGTAGGCGGCTTGCTGTTCTTGGGACATTGCCTTGTATAATGTCCAGATTGACCACATGTGAAGCATGCATTGTTGCACTGACAGCCTTCCCTCACTGGGTTGGTCACCATATTCTCGACGCAATTCTCGGTTTTATTGGTATTTTGCTGCCAAGCTAGCTTGAACTCAAACTGAGGTTGCTGCCAGGTACGGGCCTTCTGAATAATCTTCCCATCTTTCTTGGGCTCAAACTTGTGCTTGCGGTCTTCATAGGATGTCTTGTGATCATTAGCGAGCTTATGTTCCCTTTCTGCGATGAGAGCTTTGTTCACTAGAGTCTGGAAATCCGTAAAGTCCAACATACTGAGCATGCATCGAAGAGTATGGTTGAGTCCTCCAAGGAAACGGTCTATCTTCCGATCTTCAGTGGCTACATCATGAAGGGAATAGCGAGACAAGTGATTGAACTTGTTTAAATACTCACTTACTAACAGGTTCCCTTGAGTCAGAGCAAGGAACTCTCGTTTCTAGACCTTCATAATGCCAGCGGGGATATGATACTTGCGGAATTTGTCCTTGAATTTCTCCCAAGTGATTTCACCTTCAGTTGGCCACATGGCTTCAGTATTATCCCACCATATAGTAGCATGTCCTTCAAGATAATGAGTATCAAATGGAACCTTGTTGATTTCTTCGGTACGAGCAATTTCCAATTTCTTCTTGATAGTACTCAGTCAATCGCCAGCCTCCATAGGATCTACAACTTGACTGAAGCTGGGAGGCTTGGTCATCTGAAAATCTGACAGCTTGGAGTGGTTACCATTCTGGTTATTGTTCTGCCCAACCATAGCATGCATACTTCTTAGGAATTCGAGCAAATCTTGGTTCCTCTTCTCTCCAAACATGCACATAATCTACTCAGTTATAGGTTGTTGTGGTGGAGGAGGTGGCGGTTGATACGATTCTAGAGACTATCCTGCCTGCCTGGCGGATCAACGAACGGGGATATCATTGATATGTCTCCAACGTTTCTATAATTTTTGATTGTTCCATGCTATTATATTATCTGTTTTGGATGTTTAATAGGCATTTATATGCTATTTTATATTATTTTTGGGACTAACCTATTAACCGAGGCCCAGTGCCAGTTTCTGTTTTTTTTCTTTTTTAGAGTTTCACAGAAAAGGAATACCAAACGGAGTCCAAACAGAATGAAACCTTCGGGATGATCTTTCTTTGACCAAAAGCAAACCAGAAGACTTGGAGATGAAGTCGGGGACGCAACGAGGCGGCCATGAGGCAGGAGGGCGCACCCAGGGGGTAGGGCGCGCCCCCTACCTCGTGGGCATCTCGTAGCTCCCCTAACCTAGTTCCTTCACCTATATATACTCTTATGCCTTGAAAACATCCAGGAGAGCCATGAAACCACTTTTCCACCGCCGCAACCTTCTGTACCTGTGAGGTCCCATCTAGGGACCTTTTCCGGCGTCCTGTCACAGGGGGATTTGATCACGGAGGGCTTCTACATCAACACCATTACCTCTCCGATGAAGCGTGGGTAGTTTACCACAGACCTTCGGGTCCATAGTTATTAGCTAGATCTCTTCTTCTCTCTCTTTGATTCTCAATACCATGTTCTCCTCGATGTTCTTGGAGATCTATTCTATGTAATATTCTTTTGCGGTGTGTTTGCCGAGATCCGATGAATTGTGGATTTATGATCAGATTATCTATGAATATTATTTGGTTCTTCTCTGAATTCTTATATTCATGATTTGATATCTTTGCAAGTCTCTTCAAATTATCGCTTTAGTTTGGCCTACTAGATTGATCTTTCTTGCAATGGGAGAAGTGCTTAGCTTTGGGTTCAATCTTGCGGTGTCCTTCCCAGTGACAGTAGGGGCAGCAAGGCACGTATTGTATTGTTGCCATAGAGGATTAAAAGATGGGGTTTTCATCATATTTCTTGAGTTAATTCCTCTACATAATGTCATCTTACTTAATGTGTTACTCTGTTCTTTATGAACTTAATACTCTAGATGCATGTTGGATAGCGGTCGATGTGTGGAGTAATAGTAGTAGATGCAGAATTGTTTCGGCCTACTTGACACGGACGTGATGCCTATGTTCATGATCATTGCCTTAGATATCATCATAACTATGTGCTTTTCTATCAATTGCTCGGCAGTAATTTGTTCACCCACTGTAATATTTGCTATCATGAGAGAAGCCACTAGTGAAACCTATGCCCCCCGGGTCTCTTTTCCATATTATTACATCTTGCTAGTTTCTGATCTATTATTTTGCAATCTTTTACTTTCCGATCTATAAACCAAAAATACCAAAAATATTTACTTTACCGTTTATCTATCTCTATCAGATCTCACTTTTGCAAGTGACCATGAAGGGATTGACAACCCCTTTATCGCGTTGGGTGCAAGTCGTTGATTGTTTGTGCAGGTATTCGGTGACTTGTGCATTGTCTCCTACTGGATTGATACCTTGGTTCTCAAAATTGAGGGAAATACTTACGCTACTTTGCTACATCACCCTTTCCTCTTCAAGGGAAAACCAACGCAAGCTCGAGAGGTAGCAAGAAGGATTTCTGGTGCCATTGTCGGGGAGATCTACGTCAAGTCAAGCCATACCAAGTACCCATCATAAACTCTTCTCTCTTGCATTACATTATTCGCCATTCGCCTCTCGTTTTCCTCTCCCCCACTTCTAAAACGATTTTCGAAAACCTTTGCCTTTTCTTCGCCTCTCTTCCGTTCGTCTCTTTTCGCTTGCTTCTTGTGCGTTGGTGTGTTAGATCGCTTGATTCGCCTTCATGGCTAGTCCTCCTATCAGTGTCAGTACTCCCGATAATGAAGTCCTCAATTTTAAACAAAGGGAGGGAGAAAATCTAAAAGATGCTTGGTATAGAATTTGCACTGCTCAAAATAGATCTACTAGAAAGCAATCTACTTCCGTTCTTCTCCACAATTTTTATGTGGGCATTACTCCTTCGAATAGATATGTTCTTGACACCATTACTGGAGGGAATTTCTTGGGAAGCCATACTTTTGATTCTTATAAGGCCATGATAGATTTGTTAGGCCCACCACCTCGTTTGGTCAATGGAACTATTTTAACCTTCGAACATGTGATGCAAAGACTTGATATTATTGATAATAAAATTGCTACCGTAGAGTTGATAGAAAATTTGGATAAAAAGATTCATAATAAAATTACTCAATATGGATCTAAGGTAGGAGTTACTCTAGAGAATCTTAGAGAAAAGGAACCCATAGTTAATGAAAAGATAGATCAAGATTCTACTAGAATTGATAAACTCAAAGATATTATTACCAACTTGGGTTCTGCTTTTTCTGTTGTTAAAAATACCTCAAATCTTCCTCCTGACAAAGTTTCTAAGTTTATTTACGTTCCTAATAATAAGGGTGAATCTTCTAGTAAGGAAAATGAAGATCTCAAATCAATAAGTATTCACCCCAATCTTTTCGATATTATTAAGGAACCTTTTGCCACTAATGAATTTCTCAATTTCTTGCCTAGGAGTTTAATCATTGATAAAACCAAAGAGTCTCCTAAGGATTATACGTGCTCAATTGAAGAATTGCATACCAAAGATGGCAACACCTAAATCTATTAGTGTTTTTATGCCTAGCTAGGGGCGTTAAACGATAGCGCTTGTTGGGAGGCAACCCAATTTTATTTTTGTTCTTTGCTTTTTGTTCCTGTTTAGTAATAAATAATTCATCTAGCCTCTGGTTATATGTGGTTTTATGTTTTAATTAGTGTTTGTGCCAAGTAGAACCTTTGGGAAGACTTGGGTGAAAGTTGATTTGATCTTGCGGAAAAACAAAAACTTTTGCGCTCATGAGATTATTTTTCATTTTTAACAGAAGAGTGCTTTTGAGTTGATTATTTTTTCAGAAGATTAATAAAAAAATTCCTCACATACACAAATTTATTTCAGAATTTTTGTAGTTACAGAAGTATTCGAGAGTTACAGATTACTACACACTGTTCTGTTTTTGACAGATTCTGTTTTTCGCGTGTTGTTTGCTTATTTCGATGAATCTATGGGTAGTATCGGGGGGTATGCACCATGGAGAAGTTGGAATACAGTAGATATTACACCAATATAAATAAATAATGAGTTTGTAACAGTACCTTAAAGTGGGGATTTATTTTATTATACTAACGGAGCTCATTAGATTTTCTGTCGAGTTTTGTGTTGTGAAGTTTTCAAGTTTTGGGTAAGGATTTAATGGACTATGGAATAAGGTGTTGGAAATATGCCCTAGAGACAACAGATGGTCATGATAATTGTCTATCATTCATGCTATAATTGTATTGACCGGAAACTGTAATGCATGTGTGAATACATAGACCACAACATGTCCCTAGTGAGCCTCTAGTTGACTAGCTCGTTGATCAACAGATGGTCATGGTTTCCTGACTATGGACATTGGGTGTCATTGATAACGGGATCACATCATTAGGAGAATGATGTGATGGACAAGACCCAACCCTAAGCATATCACAAGATCGTGTAGTTCGTTTGCTAAAGCTTTTCTAATATCAAGTATCATTTCCTTAGACCATGAGATCGTGCAACTCTCGAATACCGTAGGAATGCTTTGGGTGTACCAAACATCACAACGTAACTGGGTGGCTATAAAGGTGCACTACAGGTATCTCCGAAAGTGTCTGTTGGGTTGGCACGAATCGAGATTGGGATTTGTCACTCCGTATGATGGAGAGGTATCTTTGGGCCCACTCGGTAATGCATCATCATAATGAGCTCAACATTACTAAGTAGTTGGTCACAGGATCATGCATTACAGAACGAGTAAAGTGACTTGCCGGTAACGATATTGAACGAGGTATTGGGATACCGACGATCGAATCTCGGCCAAGTAACATACCGATTGACAAAGGGAATTGTATACGGGATTACTTGAATCCTCGAGATCATGGTTCGTCCGATGAGATCATCGTGGAACATGTGGGAGCCAACATGGGTATCCAGATCCCGCTGTTGGTTATTGGCCGGAGAACTGTCTCGGTCATGTCTGCATGATTCCCGAACCCGTAGGGTCTACACACTTAAGGTTCGATGATGCTAGGGTTATAAGGAAGATTTGTATGTGATTACCGAATGTTCTTCGGAGTCCCGCATGAGATCCCGGATGTCACGAGGAGTTCCGGAATGGTCCGGAGGTGAAGATTTATATATGGGAAGTCATCATACGGTCACCGAAAATATTCGGGGGTATACCGGTATTGTACCAGGACCACCGGAGGGGTTCCGAGGGTCCACCGGGAGGGCCCACCTGCCCCGGAGGGCCTTATGGGCTGTAGGTGGAAGGGAACCAGCCCCTAAGTGGGCTGGGCGCCATCCCACCTAGGGCCCATGCTCCTAGGGTTGGGGGGAACCCTAAAGGGGGCGCCCCCCTTGCTTGGGGGGCAAGCCCCCTCCCCCTTGGCCGCCACCCCCTCCCCCCTCTAGATCTCATCTAGAGGGGCCGGCCCCCTTCCCCTTCTCCCTATAAATAGAGGGGTGGAGGGAGGGCTGCAGCACCACATCCAAGGCGCAGCCCCTCCCCTCCCCAACACCTCTCCTCCTCCGCGTGAGATTGGCGAAGCCCTGCAGGAGAACTGCCACTCCATCACCACCACACCGTCGTGCTGCTGCTGGAGCCATCTTCCTCAACCTCTCCCTCCTCCTTGTTGGATCAAGGTGCAGGAGACGTCACCGGGCTGCATGTGTGTTGAACACGGAGGTGCCGTTGTTCGGCGCTTAGATCGGAATCCACCGCGATCTGAATCGCTACGAGTACGACTCCTTCATCCGCGTTCTTGTAACACTTCCGACTCATGATCTTCAAGGGTATGAAGATGCACTCCCCTCTCTCTCGTTGCTAGTTACTCCATAGATTTATCTTGGTGATGCGTAGAAAAAAAAAATTCTGCAACGATTCCCAATAGTGGCATCATGAGCTAGGTCTATGCGTAGTTTCTATGCATGAGAAGAACACAAGTTGTTATGGGCATCGATTTTGTAAATTTACTTGCCACTACTAGTCTTATCTTGATTCCGCGGCATCGTGGGATGAAGCGACCCGGACCGACCTTACACGTACACTTATGTGAGACAGGTTCCACCGACTGACATGCACTAGTTGCATAAGGTGGCTAGCGGGTGTCTGTCTCTCCCACTTTAGTCGGATCGGATTTGATGAAAAGGGTCCTTATGAAGGGTAAATAGCAATTGGAATATCACGTTGTGGTTTTTGGCGTAGGTAAGAAACGTTCTTGCTAGAAACCTATAGCAGCCACGTAAAAACATGCAACAAGAATTAGAGGACGTCTAACTTGTTCTTGTAGCATATGCCGTGTGATGTGATATGGCCAAAAGGATGTGATGAATGATATATATATGTGTGTGTGTGTGTGTGTGTGTGTGTGTGTCTATGTGTGTGTGTGTGTGTGATGTATGAGATTGATCATGTTCTTGTAATAGGAATCACGACTTGCATGTCGATGAGTATGACAACTGATAGGAGCCATAGGAGTTCTCTTAATTATTGTATGACCTGCGTTTCATTGAATAACACCATGTAATTACTTTACTTTATTGCTAAACCATTAGCCATAGTAGTAGAAGTAATAGTTGGCGAGACAACTTCATGAAGACACGATGATGGAGATCATGTGTCATGCCGGTGACGATGATGATCATGGCGCCCCTAAGATGGAGATCAAAAGGAGAAAAATGATATTGGCCATATCATGCCACTATTTGATTGCATGTGATGTTTATCATGTTTTACATCTTATTTGCTTAGAACGATGGTAGCATAAATAAGATGATCCCTCATAAAATTTTAAGAAAGTGTTCCCCCTAACTATGCATCGTTGTGAAGGTTCGTTGTTTCGAAGCACCACGTGATGATCGGGTGTGAGAGATTCTAACGTTTGCATACAACGGGTGTAAGCCAGATTTACACATGCAAAACACTTAGGTTGACTTGACAAGCCTAGCATGTACAGACATGGCCTCGGAACACAAGATACCGAAAAGTCAAACATGAGTCGTATAGCAGATACGATCAACATGAAGATGTTCACTGATGATGACTAGTCCGTCTCACGTGATGATCGGACACGGCCTAGTTGACTCGGATCATGTATCACTTATATGACTAGAGGGATGTCTATCTGAGTGGGAGTTCATTAAATAATTTGATTAGATGAACTTAATTATCATGAACTTAGTCTAAAATCTTTGCAATATATCTTGTAGATCAAATGGCCCACGCTAATGTTGCCCTCAACTTCAACGCATTCCTAGAGAAAACCGATCTGGAAGACGATGGTAGCAACTATACGGACTAGGTCCGGAACTTGAGGATCATCCTCATAGATGCCAAGAAATCATATGTCCTAGATGCACCGCTAGGTGAAGCACCCGTTTTCCCAGCAACTCAAGACGTTATGAACGCCTGGCAGTCGCGTAGTGATGATTACTCCCTGGTTCAGTGCGGCATGCTTTACAGCTTAGAACCGGGGCTCCAAAAGCATTTTGAGCAGCACGGAGCATATGAGATGTTCCAAGAGCTGAAATGGTTTTCCAAGCTCATGCCCAGGTCGAGAGATATGAAGTCTCCGACAAGTTCTACAGTTGTAAGATGGAGGAGAATGGTTCTGTCAGCGAGCACATACTCAAAATGTCTGGGTTGCACAACTGCTTGTCTCAGCTGGGAGTTAATCTCCCAGATGACACGGTCATCAACAGAATCCTCCAGTCGCTCCCACCTAACTACAAGAGCTTTGTGATGAATTTCAATATGCAGGGGATGGTGAAAACCATTCCTGGGGTATATTCAATGTTGAAATCAGCGGAGGTGGAGATCAAAAAGGACATCAAGTGTTGATGGTCAATAAAACCACTAGTTTCAAGAAAGGCAAGGGTAAGAAGAACTTCAAGAAGGACGGCAAGGGACTTGCCGCGCCCGGTAAGCCAGTTGCCGGGAAGAAGCCAAAGCATGGACCCAAACCTGAGACTGAGTGCTTTTATTGCACGGGAAACGGACACTGGAAGCGGAACTGCCCCAAGTACTTAGCGGACAAGAAGGCCGGCAACACCAAAGGTATATGTGATATACATGTTATTGATGTGTACCTTACCAGTACTCGTAGTAGCTCCTGGGTATTTGATACCGGTGCAGTTGCTCATATTTGTAACTCAAAGCAGGAGCTGCTGAATAAGCGGAGACTGGCGAAGGATGAGGTGACGATGCGCGTCAAGAATGGTTCCAAGGACGATGTGATCGCCGTCGGCACGCTACCTCTACATTTACCTACGGGATTAGTTTTAAACCTCAATAATTGTTATTTAGTGCCAGCTTTGAGCATGAACATTGTATCTGGATCTCGTTTAATACGAGATGGCTACTCATTTAAATTCAAGAATAATGGTTGTTCTATTTATATGAGAAATATGTTTATGGTCATGCCCCGCTGGTCAATGGTTTATTCTTAATGAATCTCGAACGTGATGTTACACATATTCATAGTGTGAATACCAAAAGATGTAAGGTTGATAATGATAGTCCCACATACTTGTGGCACTGCCGCCTTGGTCACATTGGTGTCAAACGCATGAAGAAGCTCCATGCAGATGGACTTTTGGAGTCTATTGATTACGAATCATTTGACACATGCGAACCATGCCTCATGGAAAAAATGACCAAGACTCCGTTCTCCAGAACAATGGAGCGAGCAACCAACTTATCGGAAACCATACATACTGATGTGTGCGGTCCAACGAGTGTCGAGGCTCGCGGAGGCTATCGTTATGTTCTCACCCTCACTGATGACTTAAGTAGATATGGGTATGTCAACTTGATGAAACACAAGTCTGAGACCTTTGAAAAGTTCAAGGAATTTCAGTGTGAGGTAGAGAATCAACGTGACAGAAAAATAAAGTTCTTACGATTAGATCATGGGGGAGAATATTTGAGTCACGAATTTGGTACGCACTTAAGGAAATGTGGAATTGTTTCACAACTCACGCCGCCTGGAACACCTCAGCGTAACGGTGTGTCCAAACGTCGTAATCACACTCTATTAGATATGGTGCGATCTATGATGTCTCTTACCGATTTACTGCTATCATTTTGCGGATACGCTCTAGAGACAGCTACATTCACTTTAAATAGGGCTCCGTCTAAATCCGTCGAGATGACACCGTATGAATTATGGTTTGGGAAGAAACCTAAGCTGTCGTTTCTAAAAGTTTGGGGATGTGATGCTTATGTCAAGAAACTTCAACCTGAAAAGCTCAAACCCAAGTCGAAAAAATGCGTCTTCATAGGATACCCAAAGGAAACCATTGGGTATACCTTCTACCTCAGATCCGAAGGCAAGATCTTTGTTGCCAAGAACGGGTCCTTTCTGGAGAAAGAGTTTCTCTCGGAAGAAGTAAGTGGGAGGAAAGTAGAACTTGATGAAGTACTGCCTCTTGAAGCGAAAAGTAGCGCAGCTCAGGAAGATGTTTCTGTGGTGCCTGCACCGACTAGAGAGGATGTTAATGATGATGATCAAGGTACTTCGGATCAAGTTGATACTGAACTTCGTAGGTCCACAAGGACACGTTCCACACCAGAATGGTATGGCAACCCTGTCTTGGAAATCATGTTGTTAGACAATGGTGAACCTTCGAACTATGAAGAAGTGATGGCGGGCCCAGATTCCAACAAATGGCTTGAAGCCATGCAATCCGAGATAGGATCCATGTATGAAAATAAAGTATGGACTTTGACAGACTTGCCCGATGATCAGCGAGCGATAGAAAATAAATGGATCTTTAGGAAGACAGACGCGGATGGTAATGTTACCATCTATAAGGCTCGACTTGTCGCTAAGGGTTATCGACAAGTTCAAGGAGTTGACTACGATGAGACCTTCTCACCCGTAGCGAAGCTGAAGTCCGTCCGAATCATGTTAGCAATTTCTGCATTCTATGATTAGGAAATATGGCAAATGGACGTCAAAACGGCATTCCTTAACGGCTACCTTAAGGAAGAATTGTATATGATGCAGCCGGAAGGTTTTGACGATCCTAAGAATGCTAACAAGGTATGGAAGCTCCAGCGCTCCATCTATGGGCTGGTGCAAGCATCTCGGAGTTGGAACATTCGCTTTGATGAAATGATCAAAGCGTTTGGGTTTATGCAGACTTATGGAGAAGCCTGCGTTTACAAGAAAGTGAGTGGGAGCTCTGTAGCATTTCTCATATTCTATGTGGATGACATACTATTGATGGGAAATGATATAGAACTTTTGGAAAGCATAAAGGCCTACTTGAATAAGTGTTTTTCAATGAAGGACCTTGGAGAAGCTGCTTACATATTAGGCATCAAGATCTATAGAGATAGATCGAGATGCCTCATAGGTCTTTCGCAAAGCGCATACCTTGATAAGATATTGAAGAAGTTCAATATGGATCAGTCCAAGAAGGGGTTCTTTCCTGTATTGCAAGGTGTGAAATTGAGCTCGGCTCAAAGCCCGACCACGGTAGAAGATAGAGAAAAGATGAGTGTCGGTGTCAAAACCGGCGGATCTCGGGTAGGGGATCCAGAACTGTGCGTCTAGGCGGATGGTAACAGGAGACAAGGGACACGATGTTTTACCCAGGTTCGGGCCCTCTTGATGGAGGTAAAACCCTACGTCCTGCTTGATTAATATTGATGATGTGTGTTACAAGAGTGGATCTACCACGAGATCAATGAGGCTAAACCCTAGAAGCTAGCCTATGGTATGATTGTTGTTCGTCCTAAGGACTAAAGCCATCCGGTTTATATAGACACCGGAGAGGGCTAGGGTTACACAGAGTCGGTTACAATGGTAGGAGATCTACATATCTGTATCGCCAAGCTTGCCTTCCACGCCAAGGAAAGTCCCATCCGGACACGGGACGAAGTCTTCAATCTTCTATCTTCATAGTATTGGAGTCTGGCCGATGATGATAGTTCGGCTATCCGGACACCCCCTAGTCCAGAACTCCCTCAGTAGCCCCTGAACCAGGCTTCAATGACGACGAGTCCGGCGCGCATGTTGTCTTCGGCATTGCAAGGCGGGTTCTTCCTCCGAATAATTTATAGAAGATTGTGAACACCAGGATAGTGTCCGGCTCTGCAAAATAAATTCCACATACCACCGTAGAGAGAATAATATTACACAAGTTCAATCCGCTGACGTATTCTGTGGCGTGACGTCACACCATTACCAAGCCTTTACTTGAATTGTTTTTATTGTTCCACCTCCGCGCGTTTTAGCGAGGCGGTTTCCTTGGCACGTCTTGTCGAAGCAGAAATCGTGTTCCCCTTATTCCGGGATTCACATCAATACGGACATGGGTAACCCAACCGCGCCATTGATTGTGACGCTTGGGAGATAAGCGAGTTTTACCAGGCCGGTGGGGACACATGTTTTTGTCCGCCCATATAAGGGGATAAAGATCCAACCCTTTTACCTGCGCCTTCTTCCTCCTTGGCTTATCCATCTCCGCGAACTCGAGCTCCAGCGCCCAAGTCCGCACTTCTCACCTCAACCTTCTCCAACTATGTCCGGAGCGGGAGGCAAGTGGATGGCCTCCTCCATCACGGAGGGGCAGATCCAGAAGCTGCGCGACGCCGGATATTTGTCCAGAGACATCGCGCATCGGCTCCCTGATGAGGGAGAGCTCATCCCCATCCCCAGGCCCCATGAGAGGGTAGTATTTCTTCCCCATTTCCTTCGTGGACTGGGCTTACCACTTCATCCCTTTGTCCGGGGGCTCATGTTCTACTACGGCCTAGATTTCCATGATCTGGCCCCGAATTTCATCCTCAACATCTCGGCGTTTATCGTCGTGTGCGAGGCCTTCCTCTGCATCCAGCCCCACTTCGGCTTGTGGCTCAAGACCTTCAGTGTCAAGCCGAAGGTTGTGAAGGGCAGCCAAGCGGAGTGCGGAGGCGCCATGGTGGGCAGAATGTCCCACGTTACGTGGCTGGAGGGCACTTTCGTGGAAACCATTAAGGGGTGGCAATCGGGGTGGTTCTATATCACCGAGCCGCGTGACCCTGATTGGGCAGCGGCCCCTGAATTCAGATCCAGCATCCCTACACGGCTCACCTCCTGGAAAGAGAGTGGCCGGATCTGGGGGGATTCGGAGGAGCTGACCGGACTCCAAGCCTGTATCCAGAAGCTGGTGGACAAGAAGCTCAAGCTTGTCGATGTAGTCCAGGTCATGCTCATCCGCCGGATTCTCCCGTGCCAGCGACGGGGCTTCAACATGTGGGAGTTCGATCCGGTGCAGCACCAGACTCTGAGCGGGCTCTTCGACACTACGTACGAAGATGTCTGGAAGGTGATGTTCAAAGGCGCCGAGGCTCCCGCATCCGCTACCGAAGATCGCGGATTCCGCTCGCAGCGTCCAGCTGACGAGGTAAGTGATTTTGCCACTCGTTTTCCATAGTTTGATTCTATGCAGGATCTAAACTCCCTTTACCTTTGACAGGACTGGCTGGCGAAGGCCGAACGGACTATCTGTCCGGCCCCATTGCCAGAGGACCCAGCGGACGCCCGCCTAACGGGGCTGCTGGCTCCGGCACCCCACGTGGTGCCGGAGAAGAAGGCCAAGAAGAAGGCCACGGGGACTCGGAAGAGTTCCCGTTTTCAGGTGCTATCGGATGATGAATCCGAGGCCGACTCCTCCCACCAAGGCGAGGAGGAGAAGAAGAAAGCCTCTCCCCCAGCGGGGGGAGGGAAGAAAAGGAAGGCCTCCCCAACAAGGGAGGCCGAGGGGTCCAAGAAGGGAAAAACTCTTCCCCGGACTGCTCCACCAACGCCAGTGACGACGACGAAGACTGGCCTCCAAGGGCCAAGCCCCTGGCAAGATCGTAAGTATCCGGACTCCCGAATAACTTCAAGGTTTTTCCTTTTCACGACATTATGTCTTTTTAATGCCGCATACAACCCTGCAGTCCGCCCAAGGATGATCTTCCCGCTTCGTCGAGCGGGTCCTTAGGTGCGTCGGATATGGATTCCCTTCCGACTGCCTCCACCCCCCGCGCCACGGACGATGCCGAGGTGGGATCCCAGGAAGGGACCCACCAGGAGGCGGAGGCCCCGGAGGTGTCACAGGACAACCTCCCAGACTTTGCATCGGACTCAGCCCCGGAACCCACAGTGGCTCCGGAGTCCGGTGGGCGACCCCTTCGCAAGAAGGGCAAGACCGTGACGCCGGCTGCCTCCGTCCAACCGGAGGTGCCGGATAATTTGCTGGAGGCGCTCAATGGCGCCTCCATTGAAGAGGAACACCGCACTGTTATGAGTGCGGTGATTCAGAAGGTGCAGCTCGCCAAGTGCGGGCTGACCAAAGCATGCAGAAGCCTTCTAACAGGCTTTGAGGTAAGAATTTCAATATGTATAAAATGGTACTGCATAGACAGTAGCCCCTGATGCTCGGTTCGGCGCTCGGGAAGAAAAGCCGGACTGAGGATCTAAAAAGATATACGCAGGAGTCCTCAAAAATGTGTCAATATGGGATTGTAGGCTGCGCTGCTGACCTCTGCCGCACTGACTGCGGAGGTCAATACTTTAAAGGAAAACCTCGAGCGGTCCGAGAACGAGCTCGGCCATGCCAAGAAACAGCTCGAGGATAAGGAAGGTGAGTAACACCTTATTAAAATTGTACCTTACAGAAAAGGATTTTGGTTGCAAAAAAAATGACAAGGATAACGTGGGTATTACAGGGGCCACTAACGAGGTGGCGACCCTGAAAGAGGCGGTGGCCGCGGCCGAACGCAATGCGGCCGCGGAGCGCACCGAGCGAGAGAAGCAGGAGGCGTGGGTGGGGGAGGTACAGCAAGAGCTCCGGGATCTCATGAAAAAACATGAGAGCCTGGAGCGTGACTCGAAGACTCGAGAGTCTGAGCTTGCAACGGCTCTTGAGAATGCCAAAGCCGCTAAGGCTGAAGCCTACAAGGCCCTCCAGGAGATTGAGGCGGTGAAGAAAATAGCAGCGGGTAAGGCATTTTTCATGCAAAGTAAGCATGTGAGTGTTAATTACATGTTTCTTACCCGAATTCGGAGCTCTCCAGGAGCGTTCGCAGATCTTCCTTGCAGCGTGTCCGATGCTGCCGCATTCTACCGGGCCGAGGAGGGGAGCTCGACGGAGAAGGTCTTCTGGTCTCAGTATGCTGAGGCCGGACATCCGGTGCCCCTTAGCGACCAGCTGAAGCAGCTGGTCGAGCTCCACAAGGCGGCCGAACAGGCCATGAAGGGCCTCATAGTTCGGCTGTGGCCTAAGGAGGCCATGCCTGGGAGCTACTTCGGCCTGGTGCGGCGGCTGGTGGATGCGTGCCCGTGGGTTGAAGTCATCAAGCACTCCGCCTGTATTGAGGGTGCCCGTGGGCCCTTGCCCGCGCAAAGGTGCACTGGGGCAAGATGGATGCCCAGAAGCTTGTGACGGACCCGCCACCAGAGGGCAAGGAGCATCGCACGCCCGAGATGTATTATAAGAGTGTGCTGAAGGGCGCCCGCACTATTGCGGGGGAGTGCTCCAAAGATGTAATTTTTGAGTAGAATCGCATTTTGTTATCCTGTGCGCTGAAAACTTAGTTCATATGCGCTAAGCAACGCTTGTTAATTTAAAATATTACCTTCTGTGCGGCTGTTTATCAAATCTGAGAGATGGCAAGTCGTCGGCTTCAGCCCCCATGCCACGAGTGCTGGGGTGTTCAGGATAAACTTGAGCACTCTTGTTCCCATTTTTGGGTCCATCTAGGGAGGCGCTCAACATAGCGAACAAGGCAACCGGACTTATAATGCTTGAACACTCTCACTTAGCCATAGAATTCTATAATTTTAAATTTCGGCGAAGCCCCTAGTCTTCGGAAGGCCGAATTTGGGGCGCTATCCACGCCTAGGCCGGACAAGATCCGGCTCCTTGCTCTAAGCGGCATAAGTCTTTAAGGACTCGCAAAAACCTCTCGAACAGCGCCCGGCTCTCGCCTCATCATGACGGTCAGTTTTAGTTTTCTCCACTGAGGCGTTAACCCAGCTCAACTGGGGCACAATCGCAGTGGTTCTCCCAGTGCTACCTTAGCCGATACAACAGAACGTAAGGTACCAAAACATGGGAGCCGGGCAAACCCAACTATTGACCCAAGACGTGATTCGGAGCCGATGCATATAATGCTATAAGTTCGGGGTGCCGCACTTGTGAAAGTGTTTGGACTTGTCACACCAGGATGCGGGAACCATAAGCCCCTGGTGTGTTTTAACCGTACCAAAGTGTACGGATGCGACATGTCGAAAATGAACATATGTATGAAAAAGAAATGCGATTATAAGCAAAAAGGTGATGCATTGTTTTATTCAATAAGTGCTGCTATGAATGCAGAACGATAAAATAGTGCGATAAGCAAGGGATGGGACTGTTAAACATGTCCCCCTCCAGGGGTAGGCTGCGGACTGGTGTATAAAAATGCTCGTAATGGAGACCACCTGTATATTCGTTGTAGCCTTTATCCTTCCCTGGCTGTTGCATCGTGAGTTCAGCAGGTCTGCTGCCGGACAGGACCTCTGACGAACGGAGTCCTGTGGGTAGAAAATAAAAGGTAAAAAGAAAAAAGAGAACGACACACTTGAGAGCCCCTGGTGTGGTTGAGCCGCAGTCTGGGCTTATTGTGGTCGTGCCCCTCTCCCCATGCCCATGGTATCTTCAGAGCGTAATGGTGTACGCGCAGGACCTGTTTGGACGTTTTGCAGGGGCTGGGGTTGGGGCCGCACTGCTACGCGTGCTCAGAACGTGCCAGGTGGTCTTGTTGTAGGTTACTTCGGGCGCGCTTAGCTTTGTCCGACCGCTTAACGGACGGACTCGAGAATTGCCTTAAGAGGCTGCATTGTACTTCTGCCGCGAGAGCCGCTGTATGTTCCTCCGTTTGGAGAGAACATTCAGTGTTTCCGTTGACCGTGATGACTCCTCTAGGGCCTGGCATCTTGAGCTTGAGGTGTGCGTAGTGCGGCACCGCATTGAACTTTGCAAACGCGGTACGTCCGAGCAAGGCATGATAGCCACTGCGGAACGGGACTATGTCGAAGATTAACTCCTCGCTTCGGAAGTTATCCGGGGATCCGAAGACCACTTCCAGTGTGACTGAGCCTGTACAATTGTCTTCTAGACCTGGTATGACGCCTTTAAAGGTCGCCTTGGTAGGTTTAATCCTTGAGGGGTCTATGCCCATTTTGTGCACTGTATCCTGATAAAGCAGGTTCAGGCTGCTGCCGCCGTCCATCAGGACTCTGGTGAGGTGAAATCCATCAATGATTGGGTCTAAGACCAATGCGGTGAATCCGCCGTGGCGGATGCTGGTGGGGTGGTCCCTTCGGTCAAAAGTGATCGGGCAGGAGGACCATGGATTGAACTTCGGGGCGACTGGCTCCATCGCGTATACATCCCTGAGTGCACGCTTCCGCTCCCTTTTGGGTATGTGTGTTGCGTATATCATGTTCACCGTCCGCACCTGTGGGGGGAAACCCTTCTGTCCTCTATTGTTCGGCGGTCGGGTCTCTTCCTCGTCATCGCTATGCAGCCCCTTGTCATTGTTTTCGGCAATTAACTTGCCTGCCTGCTTGAATACCCAACAGTCCCTATTGGTGTGGTTAGCTGGCTTTTCGGGGGTGCCGTGTATCTGGCACAAGCGGTCGAGTATTCGGTCCAAATTGGACGGACCCATAGCAGTTCTTTTGAATGGCTTTTTCCGCTGACCGGGTTTGGAGCCTCTGAATCCGGCATTGACTGCCGTATCCTCACTATTGTCGCCGTTGATGCGGCGCTTGCTTTTGTTACAACGCGACCTGCCATTCCGGTCCTTGAAATCCGGGCTGCCAGAATTTTTGCTGAGGTTGTTGCTGCGTGCTAGCCAGCTGTCCTCACCCGCGCAAAAGCGGGTCATGAGTGATGTAAGGGCTGCCATGGATTTTGGCTTTTCCTGTCCCAGGTGCCGAGCAAGCCACTCATCGTGGATGTTATGCTTGAAGGCTGCGAGGGCCTCCGCATCCGGACAGTCGATGATTTGGTTTTTCTTGGTTAAGAACCGTGTCCAGAATTGTCTGGCCGATTCGTCTGGCTGCTGAATTATGTGGCTTAGGTCATCAGTGTCTGGTGGTCGCACATACGTGCCTTGGAAGTTATCGAGGAATGCGGCTTCCAGGTCTTCCCAACTCCCAATTGACTCTGCTGGGAAGCTATTAAGCCAATGCCGGGCTGGTCCTTTAAGCTTGAGGGGGAGATATTTGATGGCGTGAAGATCGTCACCGCGGGCCATGTGGATGTCAAGAAGATAGTCTTCGATCCAAACCGCGGGGTCTGTTGTGCCATCGTAAGATTCGATATTCACGGGTTTAAACCCTTCGGGGATTTGATGATCCATTACTTCATATGTGAAGCATAGTGGGTGTGCGGCGCCTCTGTATCGGGTGATATCACGACGGAGCTCAAAAGAGCTTTGTCTATTTTGTTCGGCCCGGCCGGACTTACTGTGTCCGGCGTGTCGGTTCTCGTCACGTACCGTGGGGCGCCCACGCGATCCATAGATCGATCTTGATTGTCTTGCCTTATCCTCCAATATATCTCGCAAGTCCGGAGTGTTCCCCTGTGGTCTTGTGCTTTTCGAGCGGTGCCAGGGTACGGGTCTAGTGAAGGGCCTAGAGGCCTCTCTGTCGCGACCACGGGGTGGTCGGTCAGCCGTATTGTCTCCTGGTGATGCGGGTTCATACGCTACCTCCTCTAATCGGGGGAGCAGCTTGCGTTTAGGGTAGCTTTTGGAGGGGCGTTCGAGCTCATGCTCTTCGGCCGCGAGGACTTCAGTCCATCTGTCGGCTAGCAGATCTTGATCAGCTCTAAGTTGTTGCTGCTTTTTCTTGAGGCTGTTCGCCGTGGCCATAAGCCTGCGTTTAAAACGCTCTTGTTCAACGGGATCCTCAGGCATGACGAATTCATCGTCGTCGAGGCTTGCTTCGTCTCCGGAGGGAGGCATATAATCCTCTACCTCTTCTTCTGCAGCTCTCTCATGAGGGCTGGCGTCTCCATCCTCCTGCGCTGGATCTTGCTGGAGTGGGTTGTCTTCGGCACTGTCCGGTGTATTGTTATCTCCGGTGCCGGGATCTTCATTCTTGCTGTGGCGGGATTTAGAGCGGCGCCGCTGACGCCGGCGCTTGGGCTGTTTCTTGGAGGGGTCATCCTCCTCTGTTCCTTCGCCATTCCCATCCTTTGGGATATCCACCATGTATATGTCATATGATGAGGTGGCTTTCCAGTGCCCGGTAGGCGCTGGTTCTTGCTCGTCTCCGGCATCATCGTCCATACCGTCGATGTCTTCGGAGTCGTAGTCTATCATGTCGGTTAGATCGTCGACAGCGGCTACCAAGTGGGTGGTGGGTGGGCTTTGAATTTCTTTGTCGTCCGCATCCCAACCGTCCTGGCCGCAGTCCGGCCAGGGCTCTCCTGATAACGAGAGATACTTTAGCGAACTCAGGATGTCGCCGAAAGGTGAGTGTTGAAAGATGTCCGCTGCAGTGAACTCCATGATCGTCGCCCAATCGGATTCGATCGGAGGGGGCGCGGGAGGTTCGGAGTCCGGTAGGGAGTCTGGCACCTCGGAGTCACGACCTTTATGAGGGACAAGGTCAGTGTTCGGCTCTATCGCCGTAGAGGTTGCAGCCCCCGAGGCGGTGTCTAGCCATCCGTCCTCGATCTGCATAGCCGACTCCGAATTTAAGATCGGAGCGAGTTCGAATGCGGCCTCCAGGGTACTGTCCGGCTACAGAGCTAAATCATGCTCGCCGTGACAGTGCGGCATGCTCAGCTGTGGCTCGAATCCATCGAGGATCAAGTCCCCGCGGATGTTAGCCGTGAAGTTCAAACTTCCAAACCTGATCTGACGGCCAGGGGCGTAGCTTTTGATCTGCTCCAGATGGCCAAGCGAATTGGCCTGCAGTGCGAAGCCGCCGAATATGAATATTTGTCCGGGAAGAAAGGTCTCACCCTGGACTGCGTCGTTGATGATGGTCGAAGAAGCCATCGAGCCTATCGGTGACGACACAGAGGAACTCTCAATGAAAGCACCAATGTCGGTGTAAAAACCAGCGGATCTCGGGTAGGGGGTCCCGAACTGTGCGTCTAGGCGGATGGTAACAGGAGACAAGGGACATGATGTTTTACCCAGGTTCGGGCCCTCTTGATGGAGGTAAAACCCTACGTCCTGCTTGATTAATATTGATGATGTGTGTTACAAGAGTGGATCTACCACGAGATCAATGAGGCTAAACCCTAGAAGCTAGCCTATGGTATGATTGTTGTTCGTCCTAAGGACTAAAGCCATCCGGTTTATATAGACACCGGAGAGGGCTAGGGTTACATAGAGTCGGTTACAATGGTAGGAGATCTACATATCCGTATCGCCAAGGAAAGTCCCATTCGGACACGGGACGAAGTCTTCAATCTTCTATCTTCATAGTCTTGGAGTCCGGCCGATGATGATAGTTCGGCTATCCGGACACCCCCTAGTCCGGAACTCCCTCAATGAGTGTCATCCCCTATGCCTCAGCCATAGGGTCTATTATATATGCCATGTTGTGTACCAGACCTGATATAAACCTTGCCGTAAGTTTGGTAGGAAGGTACCAAAGTAATCCCGGCATGGAACACTGGACAGCGGTCAAGAATATCGAAGTACATGAAAAGGACTAAGGATATGTTTCTCATTTATGGAGGTGACGAAGAGCTCGTCGTAAAGGGTTATGTTGATGCTAGCTTCGACACAGATCTGGATGACTCCAAGTCACGAATCGGATACATGTATATTTTGAATGGTGGGGCAGTAAGCTGGTGCAGTTGCAAGCAAAGCGTTGTGGCGCGATCTACATGTGAACCGGAGTACATGGCAGCCTCGGAGGCAGCACATGAAGCAATCTGGATGAAGGAGTTCATTACCGACCTAGGAGTTATTCCCAATGTGTCGGGCCCGATGACTCTCTTCTGTTACAACACTGGAGCTATTGCCCTTGCCAAGGAGCCCAGGTTTCACAACAATACCAGACACATCAAGCGTCGCTTCAACTCCATTCGTGAAAATATTCAAGGTGGAGACATAGATATTTGTAAAGTGCATACGGATCTGAATGTCGCAGATCTGTTGACTAAACCTCTTCCACGAGCAAAACATGATCAAAACCAGAACTCTATGGGTGTTTGATTCATCACAATGTAACTAGATTATTGACTCTAGTGCAAGTGGGAGACTGCTGGAAATATGCCTTGGAGGCAATAATAAAATGGTTATTATTATATTTCCTTGTTCATGATAATTGTCTATCATTCATGCTATAATTGTATTGACCGGAAACCGTAATACATGTGTGAATACATAGACCACAACATGTCCCTAGTGAGCCTCTAGTTGACTAGCTCGTTGATCAACAGATGGTCATGGTTTCCTGACTATGGACATTGGATGTCATTGATAATGGGATCACATCAATAGGAGAATGATGTGATGGACAAGACCCAATCCTAACCATATCACAAGATCGTGTGGTTCGTTTGCTAAAGCTTTTATAATGTCAAGTATCATTTCCTTAGACTATGAGATCATGCAACTCCCGGATACCGTAGGAATGCTTTGGGTGTAACAAACGTCACAACATAACTGGGTGGCTATAAAGGTGAACTACAGGTATCTCCGGAAGTGTCTGTTGGGTTGGCATGAATCGAGACTGGGATTTTTCACTCTGTATGACGGAGAGGTATCTCTGGGCCCACTCGGTAATGCATCATCATAATGAGCTCAACGTGACTAAGTAGTTGGTCACGAGATCATGCATTACGGAACGAGTAAAGTGACTTGCCGGTAACGAGATTGAACGAGGTATTGGGATACCGACGATCGAATCTCGGGCAAGTAACGTACCGATTGACAAAGGGCATTGTATACGGGATTACTTGAATCCACGACATCGTGGTTCGTCCGACGAGATCATCGTGGAACATGTGGGAGACAACATGGGTATCCAGATCCCGCTGTTGGTGTAACGCCCCGGATCCGATGCGCCAGGTGTCTGCCAGTTATTCGCCGTCTTTGCCATGTCATCTGCTTGCGTGTTGCATTTTATTATGTCATCATCTGCATTTCATCTGCATGTTTTTCAAAACTTGCATCCATTCAGGTTCCGCCGGTTGTCTCTGTTGTCCGTTCTGAGCCAGACACACTCGCACGCGCCCGCGGCACCTCCGAAATATTATTTTATAAGTGGCTTAAAATGTTCTCGGAATGGGTTGCAACTTGTCATGCGGTCTTATTATAGTGTAGACAGTCCGCCTGCCAAGTTTCGCCGCATTCGGAGTCCATTTGATAGCCCAACCGTTAAATGTATAGTGGTACCGTTGCCGGTACCTTCGTCGGGTGTTTTCGGCCTCCGGAAACCCATGTCGGGCTGCTATCTCTTCTCTCCTTATAACCTAGCCCATCTACACAGCCCACGTGCAGCCCACCTAAAACCCCCTCCGCTCCGGACCGTCGGATCGAGATCCGATGTCCGAAAACGGATGGAAACCCCAACCCTAGTCCCCCTTTGCTTTATATAGACCCATTCCTTCCATTTTTTGGCAGCCTAGCCCCTCCCTTACCTCCCAGCCGCAGCCACCCCCCTCCTCCTCGGAATCAACGCACAACCACCTCCATTTCCGCGCTTCCCAGCCTCCTCCCGCCACTTGGTGCTGCCGCCACCATGCCCCGGGCCAACCGGAGCGCGCCACATCAGCCCCCAGCGCCCCTGCAGCCAATGCCCCGCTGCCACCTGTCCTTCCCACATCGTCCCCGCGCCTCCACCGTGCCAGGCCCGCCCGAAGCCCAGCGGCGGCCCGCCCTGGGTGGGCCCGAGGTGCCCGCAGGTGCCCGCCCGCGCCCCTCTGCGCCCGCCTCCCGCTTCGTTCCCAAGCGGAGGAGCTCCTCGCCGCCCCGCCACTCGTCCTCGCCGGAGGCCGTGCGCCACCGCCGCCGGCAACCTCGACGGCCAGGCCAGGCCGCTCCCCGCCCTTATTCTTCTCCCATCCTCCTCTCCTCATTCCTCACCCCTCTCTCTCTCTCCCGCAGGTCGTCGCCGCCGTCCGTCTCCGCCGGAGCTCCGCTCGTCGCCACGTTACCCGGATCCGGCCGTGCAGGGCCTGATCCACCGGTTCCCAACCTCCCCTGCCGCTGCTTCACCCGGATCAGGCGGGATCCGGCGAGCCCTTCTGCCGCCGCAACCACCATGGCCGCCTCTGTCGCCTCGGGCACGAGCAGCCGCCCGCTTGTGTTGACCCCGCGTGGGCCCCGTGGAGGTCCAGCCCGCCAAGCCTCCACCCCGGCCTGCCTCCAGCCTCCACGCCGACCTGGGCTCAGCCCACTAGGTGAGCAAGACACCTATTCCCCGCCCGGTCGCATTTTAGTTATCACCCGCTCGTCCTGTTTTTTTTAAAAACGACTGTCCCAGATTTTTGCAATAATCATGACATGTTCATCGTATCGTATCTCTGCATCCGTAGCTCGGTTTTGTGCGTGTAATATGTCAAATTGTTCGACTCAAAGAGTACATCATTTCATTCCATTGCATCATATTCATTTGAGCTCATCTTGGTGCCTGAATCATTGTTGTAAGAGTGCTTCATGATGTTTTCTGTTGTCTGTTATCAGAACGAGCTCTTTTGTCATTTTTGCCATGATTGATGTGTGCATCCTATGAGGTTGATGTCTACAGGTGTTTTTATCTATCCTATGTCTTCTTTACAGAGGTGCTTACCATGTATTTTTGTGATCAATATGGTGACTAGCACAAGCATGCAAACTAGCCATCGTGATGTTGCTGATTTTAGTCCCTGTTCTGCTGTTATTTTAATGCCATGTAAACTTGATGCTACAGAGAGATCCATGCATATTTTGAGATACTTCAGTAAGGGTGTTTTGAATATATGGTTATGCTCTATCCATCCATGGTCCTGGTTGTAATTATGGAGTAGTCTAGCATGTCATTTTCGTGCTCTACTTTTGCTTCAAAATGTTTCCTGGCAGATTGTTTACATATTCAATTTTGCCGAGGTTGTTGTAGTTGATCCGTGTATGATATGATGTTGTTCTTGCCATGTATAGCTTCTATGCCATGTATTCTTGATGGATGTATGTTTAGTTTATCATGAGAGGCTCTGTAGTGAGTGCATTGAGCTCACGAAGGTGCCTTCGTAATTCTGTTCCTGCCATGTATGAATCTGTAATATAACTTGCCATGTTTACATGGGTGCCATCATATTTTCTGATCCTTTTTGGCTTATGGTCAGTAAGAGACTTTTGATCTATGCATTTAGTAGGTTCATTCCATGCCTTTGTTTGCCATGATAAGTTCCTATAACATGTTGTTTGATAGCTCTAAACATTGCAACCTGATGTTATTTTCTGCAAAGTCTGAAATTGTTATAACTTGCAATCTTACCATGTGTGTTTGAGCATGTTCTAGTGATTTCTGGAGATAGCTCAGTGTTCATGTTTTGTTATGCTCTACCTGTAAATCATGCCCATGTCTTTTATTTTCATGTTGAGATGCTGTAGCATGTTGTTTTGATGCTTGCAATATGCCTAGTTGCTGTTTTGGACAGATTGTTGCTATAACTTGTATAGAGTGTGTGTGTTGAACCGTTGCTCCGTTTTGATTGTGCTCTATATGAAACTTGCTTGGTTTAGCATATAGTTTCATATTATCATGTTGCATCCTTGTTTTGGTGTGTTTGCTTGATGTTTGGGTGCATTTTGCATCAATGCCATGTTTAACTTGTTTTGCTCATATCTTCTAGGCCATAGCTCCGAACTAAATGAACTTTATATGTAACTTGACTAGAATCTCATGTAGATCATCTTGGTGCATCTTAACTTGCTGTTTAACAACTTGAACATAAGGTTTATTCAGATCTGGACCAACTTCGAAATTTGCATATGAGGACTTACCGGAATTGTTATATGTTGTTCCCGGCCTCATTTAAACTTGCCTTGATGTGTTGCTCTCGTTTGCATCATCCCTTGCCGTGAGTAGCTTCATGTAGCCTTGTCATGCATCATGCTTGTTGTGCATCATGCCATGTTCATGTGTGGTGTGTTTACTATGTTGTGTGCTTCTTTTCGATAGTTCCTGTTTCGTTGCGATCGTGAGGATTCGTTCGTCTACGGTTGGTTCGGCTTCATCTGTTCGTCTTCTTCATGGACTCGTTCTTCTTCCTTGCGGGATTTCAGGCAAGATGACCGCTACCCTGGATCTCACTACTATCATTGCTATGCTAGTTGCTTCGTTCTATCGCTATGCTATGTTACCTATCTTTTGCTCATCAAGCCATCCCAAATTGCCATGAACCTCTAACCTTTGACACCTTTCCTATGCAAACCGTTGCTTGGCTATGTTACCGCTTTGCTCAGCCCTCTTATAGCGTTGTTAGTTGCAGGTGAAGTTGAAGATTTCTCCATGGTGGACAGGATTTTGGTTGGGACATCACAATATCTCTTATATTATTAATGCATCTATATATTTGGTAAAGGGTGGAAGGCTCGGCCTTATGCCTGGTGTTTTGTTCCACTCTTGCCGCCCTAGTTTCCGTCATACCGGTGTTATGTTCCCGGATTTTGCGTTCCTTACGCGGTCGGGTGATTTATGGGACCCCCTTGACAGTTCGCTTTGAATAAAACTCCTCCAGCAAGGCCCAACCTTGGTTTTACCATTTGCCTCACCACCACCTATATTTCCCTTGGGAGTAATTAACCCAAGGGTCATCTTTATTACAGCCCCCCCGGGCCAGTGCTTGTCTAAGTGTTGGTCCAAACTAGAGCACCGTGCGGGGCCATCCCTTGGCAACTTGGGTTATGTCGGTTCCTGTACGCTTCGCTTATCCGGTGTTGCCCTGAGAACGAGATATGTGCAGCTCCTATCGGGATTGTCGGCGCATCGGGCGGTCTTGCTGGTCTTGTTTTACCATTGCCGAAATGTCTTGTAAACCGGGATTCCGAGTCTGATCGGGTCTTCCTGGGAGAAGGTCTATTCCTTCGTTGATCGCGAGAGCTTGTCATGGGCTAAGTTGGGACACCCCTGCAGGGTATAATCTTTTGAAAGCCGTGCCTACGGTTATAGGCAGATGGGAATTTGTTAATGTCCGGTTGTAGATAACTTGACACCAGATCCGAATTAAAACGCATCAACCGTGTGTGTAGCCGTGATGGTCTCTTTTCGGCAGAGTCCGGGAAGTGAACATGGCTTTGGGTTATGTTTGACGTAAGTAGGAGTTCAGGATCACCTCTTGATCATTGCTAGCTTCACGACCGTTCTATTGTTTCTCTTCTCGCTCTCATTTGCGTATGTTAGCCACCATATCATGCTTAGTTGCTGCTGCAACCTCACCACTTTACCCCTTCCTTTCCCTTTAAGCTTTGCTAGTCTTGATACCCATGGTAATGGGATTGCTGAGTCCTCGTGGCTCACAGATTACTACAACAACAGTTGCAGGTACAGGTTATGCGATGATCTTGACGCGAGAGCGATGATTGCTTGTTTGGAGTTCTACTTCTTCTGCTTCTTCGATCAGGGGATAGGTTCCAGGTCGGCAGCCTGGGCTAGCAGGGTGGATGTCGTTTGAGTTTCTGTTTGTGTTTCATCCGTAGCCAGATGATGCTCTTATGTATGATGATATTGTATTTGTGTGGCATTGTATGCCTCCTGTATGTATCCCCATCTATTATGTAATGTTCATCTAATGATATCCACCTTGCAAAAGCGTTTCAATATGCGGTTCTATCCTTGGTGGGACCTTCGAGTCTCTTTAGGATAGTATCGCATATTGGGCGTGACAGTTGGTTATTGGCCGGAGAGCTATCTCGGTCATGTCTGCGTGATTCCCGAACCCGTAGGGTCTACACACTTAAGGTTCGATGATGCTAGGGTTATAAGGAAGATTTGTATGTGATTAACGAATGTTGTTCGGAGTCCCGGATGAGATCCCGGACGTCACGAGGAGTTCAGGAATGGTCCAGAGGTGAAGATTTATATATGGGAAGTCATCATACGGTCACCGGAAAATTTCGGGGGTATACTGGTATTGTACCGGGACCACCAGAGGGGTTCCGGGGGTCCACCAGGAGGGTCCACCTGCCCCGGAGGGCCTTATGGGCTGTAGGTGGATGGAAACCAGCCCCTAAGTGGGCTGGGCGCCATCCCCCCTAGGGCCCATGCGCCTAGGATTGGGGGGGAACCCTAAAGGGGGCGCCCCCCTTGCTTGGGGGGCAAGCCCCCTCCCCCTTGGCCGCCCCCCCTCTAGATCTCATCTAGTGGGGCCGGCCCCCTTCCCCTTCTCCCTATAAATAGAGGGGTGGAGGGAGGGCTGCAGCGCCACATCCAAGGCGCAGCCCCTCCCCTCCCCAACACCTCTCCTCCGCGTGAGCTTGGCCAAGCCCTGCAGGAGAACTGCCACTCCATCACCACCACGGCGTCGTGCTGCTGCTGGAGCCATTGTAAGTGCATCTAGTGCCCCTTAGTGATTTTGGTGTATTGAATACTTATAGGTTAAGGGACTGATGCGTTTGTGAGTGTACACAGGTCTATAAGTCTATGAGGAGTTTGATATTTACAGAGAAAGCCGACCCCTAGAAATGAAGTTCTTCAACTGAAGACTTTGGATCTCTGAAGACTTTCTAAAGACTTTGAAAGTGAAGAAATTGGTGTGACCATGAAGACTAGGCAATCATTCGAGGAACATGAAGCGTGAAGACTTTTATTTTCATAGTTTCATTTTCTCCTTCTTGAGTCATAGGGAACACCGTAGTGTTAAAGGGGGTCGAGGAAATACTAAGGAAAAATTTCCATGTGATGCTCAACTCAAAATCCTACACCTACCAATCCCTTCGAGTGAAGCCATTGGAAATCTCATACAATTCAGTCATATTCTTCAGTGACAGAGACAAAGTTCTTCTGGTCTCTGAGGAATTTGTTCTGACTGAGGAGTTAGGAATTCACCAGTGTGAATTGCCTACACAGTGAGGAACATGATAGCCCTGAGGATTTTGATAGTCAAAATTCCGACCGTTGTTATGCTATGCGCCAGCGGTTCCAAAATATCTACCCACCTAACGGTCATATCAGACAAGGGCATTTATGTCTTATCATGTCGGGCTGCTCCCTAGGCTATAAATAGTTGCCCCCTTCAACCACTAGCTGGTTGGCTGCTCCGAGAGAAACTAACACTTGTCAATTGTGAGCATCCCATCCTTTGAGGACTTTGAGCGAAAATCATCAAGTGAGGAAAACCCAAAAACCCAACACCTACAAACCCAAAGTGATTGAGCATCACTGAAGAGATTGATCCTGCGTGGATCCGACGCTTGTTTCCCTTGAAGACTGTGCTTCTTCCAGACGGTTAGGCGTCAAGGTCTAGAGCATCCAAGAGGAATTGTGGATCACCGAGTGACCGAGTTTGTGAAGGTTTGGAAGTCACCTGAAGACTTACCACGAGTGATTGGGCGAGGTCTGTGTGACCTTAGCTCAAGGAGAATACGGTGACGACTGTGTGTCCGGGACTGGGTGTCCTCGAGTTTAAATACTCAGCTGCTCCAACCAGATGTACAACTGAGACAGCAGTTGGAACTGGTCTACCAAATCATTGTCTTCACCAAGCTAACTGGTTCTATTTCCTCAACTCTTTCATTCCTCATGTCTGTTGTTGTGTGCCTGTTCATATCTGTTTGAAGACTTTGACTGAAGACTTTCTCAATTTCCTCAGATCAATTTCTTCAGTCTGTCCGTCTTCTTTCTTGTGTTATCCTGTGTTTATGCTTTCTGTACTCTATGCTTGTCTTCTTTCTTGTGTTATCCTGTGTTTATGCTTTCTGTACTCTGTGTCTCTGAGTCTGAAGATGAAGACTCTGCTAGCAGTCTTGGTGATCCTGAAGAACTGAGCCAGGAACTTGCACCGCTCGTGAAGAAATTTCAGAAGTTCTCTAGACGTGGTCGCTTTGGGAAACCCTCAAGGAGCAATTATTCTTCATCCAGTGACTACAAGAAGAGGTTGTGTCACAAATGCAAGAAACCTGGTCACTACATCCAAGATTGTCCTCAGTGGGATAAGGAATCAAAGAAGAAGAAATACAAGGATTACAGTTCTGATGACGCAAAGAAGAAGAAGAAATCCTCAAAGTCTTCATCATCAAAATCCTCGAGGTCTTCATCTCACAAGAAGAGCAGCTCCAAGAAGGCTCGGGCATTCATTGGCAAGGAAATGGACTCTGAGGCTGAAGCTGAGGAACATGAGGACGAGGAGGCATCTGAGGAGTCTGAGTCTGGTGTGGCGAGCCTAGCTCTCGCTACTGCATTCGTCAGCAAGTCTATCTTCAACTCTGAAGAAAATGACTCCACCAACAAGGCTGATGAAGGCAATGATGACTACGCTCCCACCTATTGCTTCATGGAAAAAGGTGCCAAGGTAACTAAGTACGCCTCCTCTGACTCTAGTGAGGATGAGTCTGATGAGAATCTCAAACCCAGCTACTCTAAACTTGCTAAAATTGCTATGAAACAACAAAAGGCCTTTGAAAAGGTTCAAAACATGCTAGACAAAAGTGATGATATGTTGGGTGAAGAAATGGATCGCACTAAAACCTTGACTGAAAATCTTCAGAGACTTCAGTCCAGGTTTGACAATCTTCAAGGCCATCATAACACTCTCTTATCAGATCACGAGAAGCTTTCTTATGAATTTCTTCAAAGAAAGCAAGATCTTGAAAAGCTAAGAGTGTATTATGAAGATCTTCAGAAGGAGCATGATACATTACTTGCTCAACAAATCAGCGCTACCCAGGAAGAATTTGTTCCTCCATGTCTGAAGTGCATTGAACATGAAACTGCTAATTCTTCACCTGAATTTTCAAATGCTTCTAATGCTACAAATTCTTCATATGTCTCTGTTGTCACTAATTCCTCATCTGAGGACAATGCAAGTATCACTAATGATGCAGGGCTGAAGGAAGTGTACATGACAGGCATGTACAGAAGCCTCAAAGGGCATCAGACTCTTTGTGATGTGCTCAAAAAGCAGATCCTCAACAGAAACCCTAGGAAAGAGGGTATTGCCTTTGAGAGGAAACTCAATGCTGATGGAACATATTGGAAGCCTGAGCAGTACCCCAAAACCTCATGGGTTGCTGCAAAGGGACCTCTAGTTGATACATCCAACTTATCTAGCTTTACATGTGAATCTCCTCATTCTTTTGATGAGTCATTTGACTCTAACTATAAACTGTTCAAAAATCAGAATGGTGAAGTATTTGCTAGATATGTTGGGACTAACTGCAGGAACGGTTCCCCTATGAAGAAAATCTGGGTTCCCAAAGTTGCCTTGAAAGTCTTCAGGTGAATGTCCTCATGACACCACCTGTGAAGAAAACGAACTCCAGATCAAATTCTTCATATGAACCAAATTCTTCATATGGATCCAAGTCCTCAGGTGGACCAAATTCCTCACATGGATCAAATTCCTCAAAAGGATCAAATTCCTCATATGATCATCATCGTGCTAACCCTTCTGTTTCGCAGGGTAGAGCTAAGGGCTATGAATATGTGCATTATTCTTCAAATCATTATGTTCATAAGTCCTCGAAGAATGTCTCTGCTTATTCATATGCTTACCCTAACCCCTCTTATGTGAAACAAAGTGGACTGGCGTCCATGCCACCTTTCTCATATGGTGCTCGTAGAGTAATGAATTCTTTGCCACCCCTCCAGATGTGGGTGGTGAAGAAAAAGAACTAATCTCTTATGCAGGGTCAAGTCTCCAGTCATGCTCAAAACGACTGAAGAATTTGCTGGAGACCTTAACAGTGCCTGATAGGACGCAGGCTAATCATGATGAAATGCACCTTCATTTCTCACATCCTCATACTGATTATCTGTTCTGATTACTTGATGAAATTGACCTGATGATACTGATGTCATATTCTTCACTGATGAAGTATATGAGTTTGTAAGCTGCACTAATTCATCTGCAGGATGATCAACCCAAAGCAAATGAGTGGGTCCTCAATAGTGGATGTACAAATCACATGACTGGTGACAAGAATCTATTGATGGATGCTCCCTTATCACTGTCACATCTGAAGCATATCATCTTCGCTGACAAAGGCAAAAGTTAGGTATTGGGTCTATGTAAGGTTGCGATCTCTAAGGACATACAAATGGACAAAGTCATGCTTGTCGAGTCCTTAGGATACAACCCCATGTCTGTCTCAATGCTTTGTGATCTTGATATGGTTATTGTCTTTGGCAAGTATCATTGTGTTGTGATCTTGGAAGCTAACAATTCCAAAGTCTTCGAAGGCTTTAGGAGATGAGACTTGTACATTGTTGATTTCTCTACAGGCCCACAGCCTGCCGTGTGCTTACTTGCAAAAGCTTCAGAAGGCTGGCTATGGCATCGACGACTTGGTCATGCTGGCATGAGGAATCTGCACATGCTTGCGAAGAAGAAGCATGTCATTGGCATTGAGAATGTCAAATTCCTCAAGGATCACTTATGCGGAGCCTGTGAAGCTGGGAAGATGACAAAGGCCAAGCATCCAGTGAAGACTATCATGACTACCACTCGACCATTTGAATTGCTTCACATGGATCTCTTCGGTCCTAATCATTATTCTGCTGTGACAAATGATGCATATCTATATGGCTTTGTTATTGTTGATGATTATTCTCGTTACTCATGGGTACACATTGTCACTTACAAACATGAAGTGCAGGAAGTCTTCAAACGATTTTCCTCGAGGGCTTCAACCAATTTTGGTGAGAAGATCAAGCACATCAGGAGTGACAATGGAACTGAGTTCAAGAATTCCGGTCTTGATGACTATCTTCATGAACTTGGTATTACTCATGAGTTATCTGCTCCTTGTACTCCTCAACAGAATGGTGTCGTGGAGCGCAAGAACATAACTCTTGTTGAGATGGCTTGCACTATGCTTGATGAATACAAGACGCCTCGTCGTTTCTGGAGTGAGGCAATTGATACTGCTTGCCACATCATCAACAGAGTATATCTTCACAAATTCTTCAAGAAGACTGCCTATGAACTCCTCACTGACAAGAAACCCAATGTAAGTTACTTCAAAGTCTTCGGTGCTAAATGTTGGATTAGAGATCCTCATCACAATTCTAAGTTTGCACCGAAAGCACATGAGGGTTTCATGCTTGGTTACAGAAAGGACTCGCACACCTACAAAGTCTTCAACAACGTTCTTCACAAGGTTGTTGAAACTGTGGATGTGTGGTTCGATGAAACTAATGGCTCGCAAAGAGAGCACCTACCTTCTGTGATAGATGAACTAGCACCTGAGGATTCTATCAAGTTCAAAGCCACTGAGGATGTTATTCCTACTGAAGAATCTGCTGAAGAATTCATTCCAGAACGTGATGAACGTCGAGCTGGCGCACCTGAAGAAAATGGTGCTGAGGAAAATGCTCCTGAAGAAAATGCGGATCAAATTCCTCGAAGACAACCCGCTCATCCTCGTATTGCAAATGAAGTGCAAATCAAGAATATCATTGATGACATTGAAGCACCAGGTCCTATCACACACTCAAAAGCTTCACATTTATCTAACTTTTGTGGGCACTTTGCATTTGTCTCTATCACAGAGCCCACTAAGGTAGATGAAGCATTTCTGGAGCCTGAGTGGATTCAAGCTATGCAAGAAGAATTACATCAGTTCGAGCTCAACAACGTTTGGGAACTGGTCAAACATCTAGATCCTCGCAAGCACACCATTATTGGCACAAAGTGGATCTACCGCAACAAGCAAGATGAAAATGGCCTTGTGGTGAGGAATAAGGCACGGCTTGTAGCTCAAGGCTACACACAAGTTGAAGGAATTGACTTCGATGAAACTTTTGCACCTGTTGCTAGACTTGAGGCTATTCGCATATTACTTGCCTATGCTAACCATCTTGATATTATCTTACAACAAATGGATGTGAAAAGTGCATTCCTCAATGGTAAGCTTGAGGAAGAAGTATATGTTGCTTAGCCCCCAGGTTTTGAAGATCCAAAGAATCCCGACAAAGTCTTCAAGCTCAACAAGGCCCTGTATGGCCTCAAGCAAGCCCCTCGGGCGTGGTATGATACCTTGAAGGAATTCTTCAGGAAGAAAGGCTTCAAACCCGGTTCACTCAACCCAACTCTTTTCACTAAGTATTATGATGGTGAATTGTTTGTGTGCCAAATATATGTTGATGATATCATTTTCGGCTGTATTGACCAACGATATAGTGATGAATTTGCCTATATGATGAGTGAAGAATATCAAATGTCTATGATGGGAGAGTTGAAATTCTTCTTAGGTCTTCAAATTCATCAACAGCGCAATGGAATATTCATATCTCAGGAGAAATACCTCAAGGACGTATTGAGGAAATTCGGCATGCAAGATTGCAAAGGGGTCAAAATTCCAATGCCCACAAATGGCCATCTATGCACTGATGAAAATAGTAAAGACTTCGATCAAAAGGTATACCTCTCCATGATTGGCTCTTTATTGTACCTATGTGCATCTAGGCCGGATATTATGCTTAGTGTTTGCATGTGTGCCTGATTTCAAGCTACACCGAAGGAATCAAACCATAAGGCTGTGAAGCATATTCTTCGATACTTAGCTCACACACCAACACTTGGATTATGGTATCCCAAAGGCTCCATGTTTGATCTCATTGGATATTCAGACTCTGACTATGCTGGCGATCGCGTGGACCGCAAGTCAACATCTGCTACATGTCATTTCCTCGGATGATCTTTGGTCTGTTGGTCCTCGAAGAAACAGAACTGCGTATCTCTCTCCACTGCAGAAGCTGGGTACATTGCTATTGGATCGTGTTGTGCTCAACTACTATGGATGAAGCAAACACTCAAGGACTATGGCATCAACGTGAAGAATGTGCCTCTCTACTGTGACAATGAGAGCACCATCAAGATTGCTCATAACCCAGTTCAGCACTCGAAGACCAAGCACATTCAAATTCGTCATCATTTTCTTCGTGATCATGTGTTGAAGGGCGACATCTCCATCGACCATGTCAGCACTGAATATCAATTGGCCGATATCTTCACAAAGCCCTTGGATGAGAAGAGATTTAGCAAGTTGTGGTGTGAGCTAAATATCCTAGAATCTTTGAATGTTCTCTGAAATGGACACACCTCCTAACACTTATGCTGACTTGATGACTTAGATGCGCAACACACGAAGTAACGTTTTTCTTCAATCAATGAAGACTAACCCTCTAAGTGTGAAGAAATTAATGAAGAAATTGATTCTCAGAGCCCTACGACAATTGTACGCGGTGTCTGAAATCAACTTTCTTATATGGTGGGTTACGCCACCAACCAAAGTTGAAAATCTTCAATTTGAGTTTTTCTTCATTTTTGAAATTCCTCAGTTTTTCAAATTCTTCAACTTTGCATTGTCTTCACTCTTTCTGGTGTTGTTCTTCATTCGAATATATATATTTGAGTTTTATGTCCTCTACAGCATTCACTTATTGTTATTTCTTCAAGTTGATTTCTTTTGCTAAGTGAATGTGATCGGACCCTTCCCCCTCTATGCTAAACTCAACCCAGTATATTCACAAATTCCTCAAATGCGTTCTATTCGAAACTCGTTCAAATTCTTCACTGTGTCCTTGACAGCTGAAGAAATTGCGAACGGAACTTTTAACTTATCTTATCTGAATTTTCGGCTTTGCCGCTCAAACCGTTCCGCTTCTCACGACAATACTTATCTATTCACCCACGATCCTACACGATCGCCACCTCTCAGTACGTGGGTGACACATGTCAAGCGAATGACAAGAGGCCAGGGGCATGTTCGTCCGATTTCTTCGGTTGAACAGTTTTTCACTCCCTCGATAAATACCCATGTCTCTTCCTCACTTCACTTTCACCTCGCTCGCGCTCTCTCTCCCGCTCGAGCTTCCCAAAACCCTAGCGCCACCGCTACTTCATCGTCGCTGGTGAGGAAGAGCTTCACTGCCTCGACCTCGTCATCGTCGTACTCGCGCCGGTTGCGGATTTCTTCACTCTGTCGCCGCTGTAGCCGTCTTCCTCTGCTGAGTTAGGGCGTGGAAGATCTGAACTGACGAACTTCACACCTGTTCTTCCAAATTCGTCATGTTCTTCACTTCGGGTAATTAAAAGTTACTTTTAACTGCTCGCTTTGATTCTCAAGTTTTTCCAGAAAATCTTCAAAGATGTTTATTCTTCAAATCTTCGCACACATGAACACCTCACACATCATCTGCTCTTGATTCGTTTCTCTAAGCAATGATTTTCTTCAAGATTCCTCAATTGTGTGGATTCTCAATCTATACAACTCTGGAACCTAAGACAAAGTACGCTTAGTGAAATTCCTCAATACTCATCTGGTCAAATTCCTCAAAACCTATTCTTTTTGAAAAACCTTCTGAGAACGCATATGACCTCTCCAAGTTCCTCGCAACTATACTCTATTCACACAGAAGGGAGGAAAGAGGCCTGAGGTCAATACTGCGTTTGAAACCCCTGAGGACATATATAAGGACTACTGCACACCTGATGAAGCCAAATTAGGCAAGACAAGAATCAGCGCAAGGTGCACATACAAACGATAGAGAGGAGATGGGCATGAGAATGGAGGGAGTACAGATATGTCACTCCCAAGTATATGAAGAAATTTGCACTCAACCCTCCATGCCCAAGACCTCCATTGGCACCAGGCCAGTTGGCAGATCCCACCAGCCTCAAGCGCGGTGAGGATTATCCTGATGAATGGGCTAAGCGCCAAGCCAAACTGGCTAAGCAAGCAAAGGAAGCAGTGAAGAAATTCAACACAGACTCTGCTGCTGCTGCTGCCTCTGCTGAGGCCTCTGCTAGTCAGCCAAAGAAGGCAATGCACAAGAAGCCTGCACATAAATCCAGTGCTTCACCTTCAATGCCCTCACGGCCAAGCTCCTCTACTATGCCATCAACACCATATTCCTCAAGGCCCTCACAGCAAATTCCTCAGACTGCTCCTTCAAAGTCCTCAACTCCTCCGTCAAAGTCTTCAGTTGCTTCGACAAAATCCTCAGCACCTGTGCATCTCGCCATGTGCCAAAGGACTCAAGGCTTCTCTATTGCCTCAGGAGCATCTGCAAGCTCCTCAGCTGCTCGAAATTCCTCAGGTGGTCCCTCTCTACTGAAGAAAAAGCCACTGCTGGACGAGGCACTCGACCAAGTCCTCACAAGAAGCAGGTCGCCTTCCATGTACCCTCTGATGATGATGAGGCTGATGATGAAGAACTTGTCGAAATCATCAGAGACAGGCAAGCCAGGGCTGCTAGAGCCAAAGGCAGCAATGTGTCGCTGATGCTGGATCCAAAGTTGATCCTCGATATATTGACCTGTGGCACAAGGATCCTAACACGCCTTTGCTGGAGATGAACCTCACTCCTGCTCAAAGTCATGTTCTTACTGCCTTCATTGAAGAAGAAAAATGGAAATTTGAACAAGGCAGAAGTTTGAAGAAAGTGCAGTACAAGAAACAGCGCTACCTCAAGGACAATGTCCTCACTCTCACTCCTGATCAGCTCCTTGCCTTGCAAGTTGAAATCAAACAGCTGAGTGATGAATTTGATCACTACCATGCTGATTAGAAGGGCGCCAAGGTGCGTTTCGTCAATCTGACAAAGAAATTCACTTCAAGTGCTGCTCCACCTGTGCACGTTGAAGTTACTCACGCTGAGGCTTCTGCTCAGCCTACTGCAGAAAATGCCAGCACCGCTGATGACAATTAGGCTGCTGAAGAAAATGAGAGTGCCAGGGCTGATGACTCCATTCCAGCCGCTGAAGATATTGCCAGGGCATCCACTAGTGATGTGCCTGAGGAAAGTGAACAAGTCAGGCCAACTGCATTAGTTGTGCCTGAAGAAAATGAACTAAAGTCCTCTGCACCTCCTGCGCCTACACCAACTCCAATCCTTCCATCTGCATCAGATGCGAAGAAGACCAAGGCTGCAGAACGTGAAGCTGTGAAGAAAAGGAAGGCATCAACTTCTTCAAATTCTTCAGCTCCGAAGAAGATGAAGACTCTGATCAGTTCAATTGACAATCCAATTGATGTCGTTCCAGTCTCATCAATGCCATCCAAGGACCTTGTTCCATTTGGTGAAGATTGTGTGATTCCTGATGAATCTGATGAAGAATCTCCTTCTACTACTACGTCAGAACAGTTGGACGAAGAAATTGAAGTGGATAAGATCCCTTCAACCCCAGTCTTTTTCTCACATTTGCCTCAGTTTACTGCTGAAGAGGCAGGTGTTGAAGAAATTGAAGAGAAGGATGTGGACATTGGTTGTACCACTCCTGTGCTCAATGATGAATTTTGGGACAGTCAACATCCCAACTCTCCAATGGCACTCCCCTTCAAGCTATTCCTCAGTCCCCTGCCGCCACTGAAGTGCAAATGGGATCTGAAGAACCTCATGCAACCCCAAGTATTCATGAAGAAATTCCAGCCACTAGTGATGAAGACATTGTCAATGAAGAATTGACGACTCAGGCTGAAGCTGCAGAAGAGCCTGAAATTCCTCAGCCTGAGGAATCTGAGATTGCGATTCCTGAAGTAGTGCTGCAATTGGCTGACACTCCTCAGCCCAAGCCAAAGGATCCTTTCTCCAAGAAGCAAAAATTCAAGGCTGATGATTTCTTTGGTGAGCACGTATTCTTCACGGAATTCAACCCCTATGACAATGCTCATCTTAGAAGGAAGCGTTTCTGGACTGCCAGCAAGGCCAACTTCTATTCCTCAGTGCTCTTCAACAAGGACAAAGTCTTCGATCATGAGCATATTCCTCATGTGGACATGGAATCCATGCCTTGCTTCTCTCAAGTCCTCAACATGATTCATGACGCGGGCTTGCTCAATTTCTGCTCTGACATAGTTGATTGGAATGAAGAACTTATTCTTCAGTTCTATGCAACTTTGCATATCACAGGCGATGCTGCTGACGTCAACTCATGGGTGTTGGACTGGATGGCTGAAAACACTCATTACAAGGCACCAGCCTCTGAATTGCTTCATGCCCTACCAATCAGTCCTCCACCTGACGGTGCTCGTAATCTGTATGATGAGCCTAAACTCACTGATCACTATATGCAAGTGCTCATGAAGCCGCTGAAGCTGGGACAAGCTCCAAGGACCAAATTCCTCGTGAAGGAATTGCTCTATGTGCCAAGAACAATCTACCGCATTCTGACGAAGACCATGAGTCCCATCAAAGTCCATGACTCATCCGATGAAGAAATTATCGGAAAGATGAAGAATATGCTTTTCAACATCATGCATGGCATTCCCATAAATTATCATGATTTTTTCATGAGGACTCTGGCGAATGTTGCAGTTTCTCCATTTGAGCTGAAGCCTTACGCGTCGTGGATCATGAGATTCCTCAGAACAAGGTCTTCACTCAACTACAAGGCTGATTTTCATAATCACCTCAGCTACTTGCCCCCTATTGAAGTCCTCAAGCGGACAATTTCCTCATCTGATGAGAAGGGCAAGTCACCAGCCGTTATCGATGAAGGCATTCATCCATTGGATGGTCAGTTCCACAAAGCTACATCTTACTCCATCAATGATGACTCTGCCACTTATGATACTGCTGCCAATGCTACCAAGACAAGCCCTCAAGCTACTGCTCCTCGTGTGCTGACTGATCATGAACTGCTGATAAGTCTTCACCAGAAGGTGGATCGCAACCACAAGTGGGTTAAGCGTCAGTTTGGTTCTATTCTTCACAACATGACTTCCACACAGAATGCAGTGAAGAAAAAACACTACTGCCTCCATGAAGTGTTTGATCGCACATAGGTTATTCTGTCACATCTATATGGTGAAGAAGATCTGAAGCAAATGGGCTTCAAGGAAGACTTTGACGGGTCTGCTCCTCCACCAAAGAGATTCAATAAGGTCAAGGTTCCTTCTTTGGTGGCCAGCTCATATTCTTCATCGCGCGCCACGGACGAGCATGAAGACTTGGACGACACTACAGCAGGCCCTACATCGACTCAAGACCCTGACAACGCTGGCACTCCTCCATCGTCATGATATTCTTCAGGGGCGTTAGTCCTCAATTTGAACCCTTTTGGTCATTCGATGACAAAGAGGGAGAAATTTGAGTTAGTCTTCAAGCGGGTCTATCTTATATGGGCGTTTTTTGCTAAGTTACAACTCTCGTTCTTCTGATGACTTTGTTGGATCGAGTTGTAATCTTAAACTCTATGGTGACCTGATACTTTTGTTGTGTTCTTCTGCATACTTATTCCTCATTAATTTTAATGCACGCATGCTGAATTACATCAGTCACCATATTTCATCATGCATTTCAAATTCTTCATATTCTATATCAAATGCGTGTATGAATTACAAGATATAGGGGGAGATCTCCATGATTATACTCTTCAAGTGTGCATTGCTTCAAAAGCAAATTCCTCACTATGCACATCTTCACGGGGAGTTCTTCTATATCTTGCAATCAAATTCCTCAATATTAGTATTTACACTTCACATGTTTATCCCCGTTGAAAACTTAACCTATATTGTCATCAATCACCAAAAAGGGGGAGATTGCAAGTGCATCTAGTGCCCCTTAGTGATTTTGGTGTATTGAAGACTTATAGGTTAAGGGACTGATGTGTTTGTGAGTGTACACAGGTCTATAAGTCTATGAGGAGTTTGATATTTACAGAGAAAGTCGACCCCTAAAAATGAAGTTCTTCAACTGAAGACTTTGGATCTCTGAAGACTTTCTAAAGACTTTGAAAGTGAAGAAATTGGTGTGACCTTGAAGACTAGGCAATCATTTGAGGAAAATGAAGCGTGAAGACTTTTGTTTTCGTAGTTTCATTTTATCCATCTTGAATCATGGGAAACACCATACTATTAAAGGGGGTCGAGGAAATACTAAGGAAAAATTTCCATGTGATGCTCAACTCAAAATCCTACACCTACCAATCCCTTCGAGTGAAGCCATTGGAAATCTCATACAGTTCAGTCATATTCTTCAGTGACAGAGACAAAGTTCTTCTGGTCTCTGAGGAATTTGTTCTGACTGAGGAGTTAGAAATTCACCCGTGTGAATTGCCTACATAGTGAGGAACATGATAGCCCTGAGGATTTTGATAGTCAAAATTCCGACCGTTGCTGTGCTATGCGCCAGCGGTTCCAAAATATCTACCCACCTAACGGTCATATCAGACAAGGGCATTTATGTCTTATCATGTCGGGCTGCTCCCTAGGCTATAAATAGCCGCCCCCTTCAACCACTAGCTGGTTGGCTGCTCCGAGAGAAACTGACACTTGTCAATTGTGAGCATCCCATCCTCCGAGGACTTTGAGCAAAAATCATCAAGTGAGGAAAACCCAAAAGCCCAACACCTACAAACCCAAAGTGATTGAGCATCACTGAAGAGATTGATCCTGCGTGGATCCGACGCTTGTTTCCTTTGAAGACTGTGTTTCTTCCAGACGGTTAGGCGTCAAGGTCTAGAGCATCCAAGAGGAATTGTGGATCGCCGAGTGACCGAGTTTGTGAAGGTTTGGAAGTCACCTGAAGACTTACCACGAGTGATTGGGCGAGGTCTATGTGACCTTAGCTCAAGGAGAATACGGTGAGGACTGTGTGTCCGGGACTGGGTGTCCTTGAGTTTAAATACTCAGCCGCTCCAACCAGATGTACAACTGAGACAACAGTTGGAACTGGTCTACCAAATCATTGTCTTCACCAAGCTAACTGGTCCTATTTCCTCAACTCTTTCATTTCCTCATGTCTGTTGTTGTGTGCCTGTTCATATCTGTTTGAAGACTTTGACTGAAGACTTTCTCAATTTCCTCAGATCAATTTCTTCAGTCTGTCCATCTTCTTTCTTGTGTTATCCTGTGTTTACGCTTTCTATACTCTGTGCTTGTCTTCATTTCATCATGATGACTATGCTTGTGTTCTGCTATGTTTACTTCTGAGTACTTATTCCGCTGCTAGTAGTTCTTCATTTAGGAATTTCCTCACCGGCAAATTCCTCAGTGAAGAATTCATAAAAATCGCCTATTCACCCCCCCCCCCTCTAGTCGATATAACGCACTTTCAGCCATCTTCTCCCTCCTCCTTGCTGGATCAAGGTGCGGGAGACGTCACCGGGCTGCACGTGTGTTGAACGCGGAGGTGCCGTTGTTCGGCGCTTAGATCGGAATCCACCACGATCTGAATCACTACGAGTATGACTCCTTCATCCGCGCTCTTGTAACGCTTCCGACTCGTGATCTTCAAGGGTATGAAGATGCACTCCCCGCTCTCTCATTGCTAGTTACTCCATAGATTGATCTTGGTGATGCATAGAAAAAAAATATTTCTGCAACGATCCCCAACATAAGGAGTGGCAAGAGCCTAATCTTGGCGATGCACAAGGTACCCCAAGGTAATATTCAAGGACAACCAAAAGCCTAAGCTTGGGGATGCCCCGGAAGGCATCCCCTCTTTTGTCTTCATCTATCGGTAACTTTACTTGAGGCTATCTTTTTATTCACCACATGATATGTGTTTTGCTTGGACTGTCTTGTATGATTTGAGTCTCTGCTTTTTAGTTTACCACAATCATCCTTGCTATACACACCTTTTGGGAGAGACACACATGAATCATGATTTATTAGAATACTCTATGTGCTTCACTTATATCTTTTGAGCTAGGCAATATTGCTCTAGTGCTTCACTTATATCTTTTTAGAGCATGGCGGTGGCTTTATTTTATAGAAATTGTTGAACTCTCATGCTTCACTTATATTATTTTGAGAGTCTTTTAGAACAACATGGTAATTTGCTTGGGTTATAAAACTAGTCCCAATATGATGGGCATCCAAGATGGATATAATAAAAACTTTCATATGAAGTGCATTGAATATTATGAGAAGTTCGATTCTTTATGATTGTTTTGAGATATGAAGATGGTGATATTAGAGTCATGCTAGTGGAGTAATTTTGAATTTGAGAGATACTTGTGTTAAATTTGTGATTCCCATATCATGCACGTATGGTGAACCGTTATGTGATGAAGTTGGAGCATGATTTATTTATTGATTGTCTTCCTTATGAGTGGAGGTCGGGATCGCGCAATGGTTAACTCCTACCAACCCTTCCCCTAGGAGCATGCGTGTAGTACTTTGTTTTGATGACTTGTAGATTTTTGCAATAAGTATGTGAGTTCTTCATGACTAATGTTGAGTCCATGGATTATACGCACTCTCAACCTTCCACCATTGCTAGCCTCTCTTATGCCACGCAACTTTCACTGGTACAATTACACCCACCATTACCTTCCTCAAAACAGCCACCATACATACCTATTATGGCATTTCCATAGCCATTCCGAGATATATTGCCATGCAACTTTGCACCATTCCGTTTATTATGACACGCTCCATCATTGTCATATTGATTTGCATGATCATGTAGTTGACATTGTATTTGTGGCAAAGCCACCGTTCATAATTTTATCATACATGTCACTCTTGAATCATTGCGCGTCCCGGTACACCGCCGGAGGCATTCACATAGAGTCATATTTTGTTCTAAGCATTGAGTTGTAAGTAAATAAAAGTGTGATGATCTTCATTATTAGAGCATTGTCCCATGTGAGGAAAGGATGATGGAGACTATGATTCCCCCACAAGTCGGGATGAGGCTCCGGACGAAAAATAAAAAATAAAAAAAGGCCATAAAAAAGAGAAGGCCCGATAAAAAATGAGAGAAAAAGAGAGAAGGGACAATGTTACTATCCTTTTTCCACACTCGTGCTTCAAAGTAGCACCATGATCTTCATGATAAAGAGTCTCCTATGTTGTCAGTTTCATATACTAGTGGGAATTTTCATTATAAGAACTTGGCTTGTATATTCTAGTGATGGGCTTCCTCAAAGTGCCCTAGGTCTTCGTGAGCAAGCGAGTTGGATGCACACCCACTTAGTTTCTTTTTGAGCTTTCATACACTTATAGCTCTAGTGCATTCGTTGCATGGCAATCCCTACTCACTCACATTGATATCTATTGATGGGCATCTCCATAGCCCGTTGATACACCTAGTTGATGTGAGACTATCTTCTCCTTTTTGTCTTATCCACAACCACCATTCTATTCCACCTATAGTGCTATGTCCATGGCTCACGCTCATGTATTGCGTGAAAGTTGAAAAGTTTGAAAATGCTAAAGTATGAAACAATTGCTTGGCTAAAACCGGGGTTGTGCATGATTTTAATATTTTGTGTGATGAAGATAGAGCATAGCCAGACTATATGATTTTGTAGGGATAGCTTTCTTTGGCCATGTTATTTTGAGTAGACATGATTGCTTTGTTATTATGCTTGAAGTATTATTGTTTTTATGTCAATATTAAACTTTTGTTTTGAATCTTTCAGATCTGAACATTCATGCCACAATAAAGAAAATTACATGGATAAATATGTTAGGTAGAATTCCACATCAAAAAATCTGCTTTTATCATTTACTTACTCGAGGACGAGCAGGAATTAAGCTTGGGGATGCTTGATACGTCTCCAACATATCTATAATTTTTTATTGTTCCATGCTATTATATTATCTGTTTTGGATGTTTAATAGACATTTATATGCTATTTTATATTGTTTTTGGGACTAACCTATTAACTGAGGGCCCAGTGCCAGTTTCTGTTTTTTTGCCTATTTTAGAGTTTCGCGGAAAAGGAATAGCAAATGGAGAACAGAATGAAACCTTCGCGATGATCTTTCTTGGACTAAAAGCAAGCCAGAAGACTTGGAGATGAAGTCGGGGACGCAACGAGGCGGCCACGAGGCAGGAGAGCGTGCCCCCTACATCATGGGCCCCTCGTAGCTCCCCTGACCTAGTTCCTTCGCCTATATATACTCTTATACCCTGAAAACATCCAGGAGAGCCATGAAACCACTTTTCCACCACCGCAACCTTCTGTACCCGTGAGATACCATCTAGGGACCTTTTCCAGCATCCTGCCACAGGGGGTTTCAATCACGGAGGACTTCTACATCAACACCATTACCTCTCCGGTGAAGCGTGAGTAGTTTACCACAGACCTTCAGGTCCATAGTTATTAGCTAATGACTTCTTCTCTCTCTTTGATTCTCAATACCATTTTCTCCTCGATGTTCTTGGAGATCTATTTGATGTAATATTCTTTTGCGGTGTGTTTGCCGAGATCCGGTGAATTGTGCATTTATGATCAGACTATCTATGAATATTATTTGGTTCTTCTTTGAATTCTTATATGCATGATTTGATATCTTTGCAAGTCTCTTCAAATTATCGGTTTAGTTTGGCCTACTAGATTGATCTTTCTTGCAATGGGAGAAGTGCTTAGCTTTGGGTTCAATTTTGCGGAGTCCTTTCCCAGTGATAGTAGGGGCAGCAAGGCACGTATTGTATTGTTGCCATCGAGGATAAAAAGATGGGGGTTTCATCATATTGCTTGAGTTAATTCCTCTACATCATGTCATCTTACTTAATGCGTTACTCCATTCTTTATGAACTTAATACTCTAGATGCGTGCTGGATAACCGTCGATGTGTGGAGTAATGGTAGTAGATCCAGAATCGTTTTGGTCTATTTGACACGGACGTGATGCCTATGTTCATGAGCATTGCCTTAGATATCATCATAACTATGCGCTTTTCTATCAATTGCTCGGCAGTAATTTGTTCACCCACCGTAATATTTGCTATCATGAGAGAAGCCACTAGTGAAACCTATGGCCCTCGGGTCTCTTTTCCATATTATTTAATCTCGTTTACATCTTGCTAGTTTCCGATCTATTATTTTGCAATCTTTTACTTTCCGATCTATAAATCAAAAATACCAAAAATATTTACTTTACCATTTATCTATCTCTATCAAATCTCACTTTTGCAAGTGACCGTGAAGGGATCGACAACCCCTTTATCGCGTTGGGTGCAAGTTGTTGATTGTTTGTGCAGGTATTCGGTGACTTGTGCGTTGTCTCCTACTGGATTTATACATTGTTTCTCAAAACTGAGGGAAATACTTACGCTACTTTGTTGCATCACCCTTTCCTCTTCAAGGGAAAACCAATGCAAGCTCAAGAGGTAGCAAGCATCGCACCATGAATGCTGCTACCACATCTCGTCATCCTATATTTGTTTCCAATACGAAGCATCGAGATGAGCAACATCCATAAAAGGGGACAAAAAGGCAAAGCTACAACTCCCGAGAAAAGCAACAAAAAATCAAGGCGAATAAAAGTCACAACATAATTATACATAGCCTCCACACCATACATGGAAAGAAAAACATCGAGAAGGGTACAACTATAATCATACAACTAAGTAACACGACAACTCGTCTATTCCTGAAGATAGTGGCTGCACTGGCACTCTGATGATCCTACAGGGGTCTCCTCAGCCTCAGACTCTGAGTCAGAAATGATAACGTTAACAGAAACCTCCGAAGCAAAGGAAACACGACGATGTTGATGAGACGATTGGCCCTGAGGGGCGGGAACCAGATGGGCCTGAAGCATAGGAGCAGCAGGAGTAGCAAGAAGTAAATCCCACTCGGCAGGAGACTCGTGAGGAGTCACTATCGAGGTCTCCGAGTTACTCTGAGGGGTAATCAGAGTGGGTGGAGGGATAACAACTGCGTTAACTAGAGGAGTGTAAATGAGTGAAGGTGAGGCGAAAGTGGATAGGTTGGCAGTAAGAGCCTCTTGAGTGTGAGTTAGCTCCTGAGCCAGACTGGTGAGTAGGAGATATATGGCCATTATGTAACAAGAAAGATTGCTGGCTGAACGGTCACACTTCGGATCAATGAAACATGGACAGGTAATAATAGAAACCTAGGTGAATCTGCATTTGGATCTCTTTGTAGCACAGATCGACGAGAGCCTCAAATGCAGCAAAGTTGGGACCGCCTGATCAGGTGTAGAAGCAAATCTGCCCTTGGTCCAGCGGGTATAAGTGTCAGTCAGGGTACTATTTTGCATGACGACCTCCGTGTGATACTCATATACTGCATCTGCGAGTTGCTCCCATTACACCGGGTCATCACCGTCGGGGTAGAGTCGATGCCACACACTACACAGAAGGTGGCGAAAAGTGACTGGTGCTGGCTCGGGCTGATACGGATATGGAACAGGAGCCATCTACACTCACAACATTAGTCGGTTAGCAATAAAATAAACTATATGCATGCAATGCAGCAACCAAGTGCAAATGCACACTCAAATCACCTAGGGACTACTATCTACCATTTACAAGCGCGTTGGTTGACTAGGGCGTCCTACAGTCAGCGTGGCTCTGATACCAAATGTTGTGGCACCCCAGCTCAGAGCAACCAGTTTGTCTTGCATTGCCAGCCCAGAGATCACGTCTTCTGGCAATACACAACAACTTTGTACGGAAATGCAACCGCTTTATTTATCTCATTGGTTCAATGATACATAAGGAAGCGAGGCCAAACGGCACACATGGTGCTGCTGCACTTATGTACATTATTTAGTAGACAGATTAGGGGGCTCGATCCAATGATACAGCTACGCGGCAGCGGAATGACGACGTAGTAGAACTCCATCTCACAGGGACACTGCTGGGAGCCTGGGACACGGCCTAGAATGTGATGCAGGAAACAACTCTGCCTCCTGGTACGGCTTCTCCTAAAACTGGCATGACATGCTAGGTGAGTACTTTGAATGTACTCGCAAGCTCACAGCAAGCAAAGCAATTATGACAAGCAATAACAAGACGTTTAATCTAGTTGAATGTACGTAATATAGGCTCATGGTCCCTCGGACCAGCTTACCATCTTGGTTACCATGTAATCGCATTCACCAGCTTCCCCAGTGATCCTCACCCGATCACAGTAGGTACCACCTCGATGATCTTCACGCGATCATCGACCATAACATGTGCCTTTACAGTATCATAAGTGTGCAAGTTAATTATTTCTGTTGACCCACGGTGTGACCTTCTATGAACTATGTTCATAACCGAGGACGCGGCTATCGATAGATTATACAATCTGCAGAGGTTAGTACACTATACCCACACCACGGAACCCATGGCCTCGTACTCCCATTTGGATGGACCAACGGTGTCCGACAAAACCAATCTATTCATGACACTCTCCCGGCCACTCCGACAAACTCCCCTATGGGCTAAGTCATGGGTGGCCCCGGATGCCCACTCTGGACATCTGCCACCTTCATGGCCGGCCACCATCGTGCCAAAACAAAAACGGTCCCAAACGGGGACAATGGTACCAAACAACTATCGGCACACAAGGCTATGCCTGCCTACCGAGTCAGGGTAGCGCAAGCGCATAACCTTCCCTAGTTGGAGGCACTGGCGAGAGGCATGCCAATAGACCGCATTAGGGCCTCCCCATCCAGGCAAGTGTGGTTGCACTAGTGAGTTTGATTCGGTGGCACCATGACTCGATCAAAAACATGCTCAAGTTGAATTATTATCATATTTAACTTGAATAAAATATAACTCGAGCCATAGTATGCCATGAAATGCACATGTAATAAATAACAAGAATAAGTGCATGAACGTAAGCATGAGCATTTAAGGTAAGTACTACTGCACAACCTAACAAGATATCAAGTATTCTACTACAATGACATAGTATGATATAATTCTAGCACAAGTTAAATCATTTAAATGAAATGAATGCAATTATATGAATTTAATTCAAGTAAAGATCATTGCTACTGCAATGCTCCTTGCAAATGACTGATGTGGCTTGCCTTAGTTCAGAGGAGGGTCACAGAACTGCTGGTCCTCTTCAAAGCAATCAGAACTTTGTGAAAAATAATTAAAGTGCAAAAATAAAATGTCACAAGGGAGGGGAAAATTGGGCGGATCTTTCTAAACAACAAGTCCACACAAGAGCAGTCCGACCATGGATGATGAGGACAGCAATACCATTGTTACACCCACAGCCCCTCCTGCTATACATACTGGACCAGTTACTAGAGCTCGCGCACGCCAATTAAATTACCAGGTACTTTCGTTTCTTGGTAATGATTCTAATGTTCATGAGAATATGATGCTGCCTAAATTGGATACATTTGTTTTGCTTACAAATGAAGGGCCTAGCTTGGAGAAGGATGAACGTTGGAGCAAGAACAAGCATGGAGATGATGGCATGCACAAGGGGAACACGAATGGAGTTACAAGTGATGATTTCAGGACGTTGAAGCCACCATAATGAGTGCATGAAGCCTTGGGCGAAATATACAAGATGCTACTTCATAATTTTCGTCCAGAGGCTATTCTAGGTGATGCGTCACCTTATTATTGGGCCAGGCCCATGTATTTTTGAAATACTTGAGTATAGGCTGTTTTTAGAGTCCGTATATGTGGGGAAACAAGAGATAGGGTTGGTTTCGGACCCCTTCCCCAAGGGACACGAAATCCCCCCCCCCCTCTTCCTCCATATATACAGCCCTTAGGGCGTCGTTTAGACTTTGGGTTTTGTTTAGATTAAAAGTTCGCCATAGCAGCAACTTCACGTACTTCGTTTGTGTTCAACGACCAGACAAAGGCGTCACAGAACCCCACCTTGATCAATAAAGCTTTCCTCTTATATTCGCAATATCTAGATTGCAATCTTAGTTTCTTGCTTGTTCTTTGTTTGCCTGCAGGAAACAGACCTTCATGGTCAGGTTGATCATGCTTCGGCGTGGTCAATAACCTCTCGGAGTTGGTTTAGCGATTGCTAAGGCACAACGTCCTCGCACGTTCGTAGTCAGATCGTCAAAGTCGACTTCCACCAAAGCGATATCCATCATCTCATCGAAAGATGGGACACCTTTGCCTCTATCAAATGGTATCAGATTTCCAGGTTGCTCGATGAGATTTTACAGTTTTTCATAGTTTAGATCGAGTCTGTTCTTCATACCTATAGTCCACGAAAAAGCCAAAAAAATTAGGGTTAGTTCATCCTATCTGAACCAGTCTGAGCCTTTGCATAGTCTTTTAAGTATTTTGCTTTGTTGAATTTGCGGTTGCATCGTCGCGTCAAGTTGCTGGTCTTAGCGTCTAGTCTTTTAGAGTTTCGACTTCTGGTCATAAGTTGTCATGCCGCCGCCGCACCATCATCATCGCCCCTGCCACCTACCACCACCGCTCCGAATCCGTATCCATATACCACCACCAATCCGTATCCATATACCGCCACCGATCCATATCCATATACTACCACCGCTGCCATATACCACCACCGCTGCCATATACCACCAGCATATATCCACCACCAATCCGAGTTCCTTGCATATTAGGTTTGTTTTCGAGATCCATCTAATTTCCGATTCGTGTTTCCTTGCCTGAGTAGGTTTCAAAAAAAAAAGTCTGGAGACCCCCGGGCAGTTTTTAGGCCAAAATTTCGGCGACCAAAAATATTTTTTCCCTATCCTATTTTTAGATCCCAGGGAGTGCTTTGAGACACTCGCCATCATAGTGATTTTTTGTCGCACTTTTTCGTCATCGCTGCCCTGATTTCCGAAAAAAAGTTGTCAAAAAAAATTCGTGCCCATCCTGTCAGTTTGACCTGGGAAGAGTTTTGAGACACTCGCCATTATAGTGATTTTTCGCAAAAAAAAAGAGGAGCGCAAAAAAAAGCAGAGCGAAAAAAATTCCAGAGTGTGCTTCTCCCTTGTTTACGTGCAGCGCCGTGATTTCGTTAGTGTTCTAGGCTCGCGTCTAAGCCTCCCCAGCTCCACATACATCTACGTCATGTGTTTGACTCTCCCTGGTAATCGCTCTATCCAAGCTTTGAGAGTTTTGACTACAACGGTTGCCGATCACCGCCTGCTGTTGGGTAAGAACTGGTAAGAATTTGAGTTTTGCTTGACGGATTTGTGACACCCACCACCACCACTTGTTAGTAGTCTGTAGGATCATATTATTGTGTGTTTCTATTGCTGCTAACCATGCCAGGATCACAAGCCGACGAGATTGACTGGGAGAACTTAACGAACAAGGAGCTTCATGATAAGTTTCAGCAAATGATGACTGAACAAGTGCAAGATGTGCTGAACAATTTTGAAGAGGCCATGGAGAAGATCACTGGCCTTGAGAAGACGTTCGAAACAAAGCTCGATAATAGATTTAATGAACTGCTTGTGCGTCTTCCACTGGCTACACCTGCCGCACCTCTGCAACAAGAATAACAACAACAACAACCTCCACGTCGCGAAACAGCCCTCCGCCGAGCGAGTTGTGTCCTTCTTCAGCCTTGCCAAACTGTTGGTGCTGCTATTGATACTTCTGTGGCTCCTGCTGCTGATGCGGAGGATGATTATGCGGGAGATTACGAGGATGAGGTTGATCAAAATCAGAACTACGTGCAACCACTAGCACCACAACCACTAGGTCGTCCACATGCAAATAATCACAATGGTAGGGCTCTCCCTCAGGTACGAGATCATGACCATCTTCCTAAACTGAAACTGAATATTCCACCATTTGAGGGTAGATATGTTCCTGATATATATCTTACTTGGGAGTTAGAAACTGAACAATGATTTACATGTTTACAATATCCTGAGGAGAGATGTGTTCTTGCTGCTGTTTGTGCTTTCACTAGCTTTGCATGTGTTTGGTGGTCTGAACATTGTAGATTATATCCTATTCCAGCTACTTGGGCTGCTTTGAAAACTGCTATGCGTACTCGTTGGGTTCCACCATATTATCAACGTGAATTGCTTCAAAAATTGCAGTGTTTGAGACAAGGAAAAAATTCTATAGAAGAATACAGGAATTACAAACTGGCATGATTAGATGTGGTATTGTTGAGGAGAATGAACCTATGCTTGCACATTTTATGGGTGGATTAAATAGAGAGATTCAGACCATTCTAGAGTATAAGGAGTATACTAATATCACTCGTTTATTCCATATTGCTTGTAAAGCTGAACGTGAAGTGCAGGATCGACAAGCATTGGCGCGAACTAACTTTTCTGCAGGTCAACCTTCATCATGGACACCGCGTGCATCTTCTACTTCAACTGTACCAGCACCTCCATTAGGTGCCACCTCCAGCCGTGATGCAAGAAAGCAGGCACAACCACCACTATCTGCCAAGAGCGCACCTGTCGGGCCTACACAGAGCTCTTCTTCTTCCATGGCATCAACTGGGCACACAAGTGATATTATTTGTCGTCGTTGTAAGGGAAGAGGTCATTATGCGAGAGAATGCAAATCTCAGCGTATGACGATTGCTACTGAGGATGGTGGGTATGCATCCGCTAGTGACTATGATGAGGAGACGTTGGCTCTTATTACACGTGAAGAACACGGTGGAGATGGTTCTGATCATGAGACGCAATAAATGGCTCCTGAAGACGCTGACAGGTATGAATGTTTAGTTGCTCAACGTGTTTTGAGTGTGCAGGTCACACAAGCTAAGAAAAATCAGAGGCATAATTTGTTCCATACAAAGGGAGTTGTGAAGGAACGTTCTGTGCGCGTCATCATAGACGGAGGGAGCTGCAACAACTTGGCTAGCATGGAGATGGTGGAGAAGCTCTCTCTCACCACAAGACCACACCCACATCCTTACTACATCCAATGGTTCAACAACAACGGCAAGGTTAAGGTAACACGTACTGTTCGTGTGCATTTTAGTATCTCTACATATGTTGATTATGTTGATTGTGATGTGGTACATATGCAAGCATGTTCCTTATTACTTGGTAGACCATGGCAATTTGATAAAAATTCTGTACACCATGGTAGAAATAATCAGTATACTCTTGTTCATAAGGATAAAAATATTACTTTGCTTCCTATGACTCCTGATTCCATTTTGAAAGATGGTATTAATAGAGCTAATAAAGCAAAACAGGAGCAGAATAAGAGTGAAAATCAGATTGTGGCAAAAGAATTTGAGCAACAAATGAAGCCTAATAATAAACCATCTAGTGTTGCTTCTGAAATTAAATTGAAAAGTGCATGTTTATTTGCCACCAAATCTGATATTGATGAGCTAGATTTCAGCAAATTTGTTTGCTATGCTTTTGTGTGCAAAGAGGCATTATTTTCATTCGAGGACGTGCCTTCCTCTCTGCCTCCTGTTGTCACTAACATTTTGCATGAGTTCGCTGACGTCTTTCCACAAGACGTGCCACCGGGATTACCGCCTATTCGAGGGATTGAGCATCAGATTGACTTAATTCTCGGTGCTTCACTGCCAAACCGTGTGCCATACCGTACCAATCCAGAGGAGACGAAGGAGATTATGCGTCAAGTACAAGAGCTTCTCGACAAAGGTTATATATGCAAATCCCTTAGTCTTTGTGATGTTCCTATTATTCTAGTGCCGGAAAAGGATGGTACATCGCGTATGTGTGTTGATTGTAGAGGCATTAATAATATTACTATTCGTTATTGTCATCCTATTCCTAGGCTAGATGATATGCTTGATGAATTGAGTGGCTCTACAATATTCTCCAAAGTTGATTTGCGTAGTGGATACCATCAAATTCGTATGAAATTGGGGGATGAATGGAAAACAGCATTTAAAACTAAGTTTGGATTATATGAGTGGTTAGTCATGCCTTTTGGGTTAACTAATGCACCTAGTACTTTCATGAGATTAATGAACGAAGTTTTACGTGCTTTCATTGGATGATTTGTGGTAGTTTACTTTGATGACATATTGATTTATAGCAGATCTTTGGAGGAACATTTGGAACATTTACGTGTTGTTTTTATTGCTCTACGTGATGCACGTTTGTTTGGTAACCTTGGGAAGTGCACCTTTTGCTCCAACCGAGTGTCTTTTCTTGGCTATGTTGTTACTCCACAGGGAATTGAAGTTGATAAAGCCAAGATTGAAGCTATTGAGAGTTGGCCGCAGCCCAAAACAGTCACACAAGTGAGGAGTTTTCTTGGCCTCGCTGGATTCTATAGGCGTTTTGTGAGAGATTTCAGCACCATTGTTGCACCTCTCAATGAGCTTACAAAGAAGGATGTGCCTTTTGTTTGGGGTACCGCACAGGAAGAAGCCTTCACATTGTTGAAAGATAAGTTGACACATGCTCCTTTACTCCAACTTCCTGATTTTAATAAGACATTTGAGCTTGAATGTGATGCTAGTGGAATTGGATTAGGAGGTGTGTTATTACAAGATGACAAACCTGTTGCATACTTTTCTGAAAAATTGAGTGGGCCTAGTCTGAATTATTCTACTTATGTCAACATTATTTATGGCCCAAGAATTATATGCTCTTGTTCGGACTTTAGAAACATGGCAACATTATTTATGGCCCAAAAAATTTGTTATACATTCTGATCATGAATCTTTGAAACATATTAAAAGTCAAGCTAAACTGAATCGTAGACATGCTAAATGGGTTGAATTCATTGAGACTTTCCCTTATGTCATTAAACACAAGAAGGGTAAAGAAAATGTTATTGCTGATGCATTGTCTCGTTGCTATACTATGCTTTCACAACTTGACTTCAAAATATTTGGTTTGGAGACCATCAAAGATCAATATGTGCATGATGCTGATTTTAAAGATGTATTACAGAAGTGTAAAGAAGGAAGAACATGGAACAAGTTCGTTGTTAATGATGGATTTGTGTTCCGTGCTAACAAGCTATGCATTCCAGCTAGCTCCGTTCGTCTTTTGTTGTTGCAGGAGGCGCATGGAGGAGGACTAATGGGACACTTTGGCGTGAAGAAGACGGAGGACGTAGTTGCTACACATTTCTTTTGGCCAAAGATGAGACGGGATGTTGAGCGCTTTGTTTCTCGCTGCACTACATGTCAAAAAGCTAAGTCACGACTCAATCCTCATGGTTTATATATGCCTTTGCCTGTACCTAGTGTTGCTTGGGAGGATATATCTATGGACTTTGTTTTAGGTTTACCTCGAACAAAGAAGGGGAGGGATAGCATATTTGTTGTCGTGGATAGATTCTCGAAAATGGCACACTTTATACCATGTCATAAAAGCGATGATGCTGTTAATGCGGCTGATTTGTTCTTCCGTGAAATTATTCGCTTGCATGGTGTGCCAAATACTATTGTTTCAGATCGTGATACTAAATTTCTTAGCCACTTTTGGAGATGTTTATGGGCTAAGTTGGGGACTAAACTGCTTTTTAGTACTACTTGTCACCCCCAAACTGATGGACAAACTGAAGTAGTCAATAGAACATTGTCTACTATGCTTAGGGCTGTTTTGAAGAACAATAAGAAAATGTGGGAAGAATGCTTGCCTCATATTGAATTTGCTTATAATCGTTCATTGCATTCTACTACTAAGATGTGCCCTTTTGAAATTGTGTATGGTTTCCTACCTCATGCACCTATTGATTTGTTGCCTCTTCCATCTTCGGAGAAGGTTAATTTTGATGCTAAACAATGTGCTGAATTGATTTTAAAAATGCATGAGTTAACTAAAGAAAACATTGATCATATGAATGCTAAATATAAACTTGCTAGAGATAAAGGTAGAAAACATTTTGTGTTTGCACCTGGAGATCTTGTTTGGTTACATTTGCGTAAGGATAGATTTCCTGATTTGCGCAAATCAAAGCTAATGCCACGTGTTGATTGTCCTTTTAAGATGTTAGAGAAAATAAATGATAATGCATATAAACTTGAGCTGCCTGCAGATTTTGGGGTTAGTCCCACTTTTAACATTGCAGATTTGAAGCCTTATTTGGGTGAGGAAGATGAGCTTCTGTCGGGGACGACTTCATTTCAAGAAGGGGAGGATGATGAGGACATCAATACCATTGTTACACCCACAGCCCCTGCTGCTATACATACTGGACCAATTACTAGAGCTCGCGCACGCCAATTAAATTACCAGGTACTTCCGTTTCTTGGTAATTATTCTAATGTTCATGAGAATATGATGCTGCCTAAATTGGATACATTTGTTTTGCTTACAAATGAAGGGCCTAGCTTGGAGAAGGATGAACATTGGAGCAAGAACAAGCATGGAGATGATGGCATGCACAAGGGGAACAAGAACGGAGTTACAAGTGATGATTTCAGGACGTTGAAGCCACCATAATGAGTGCATGAAGCCTTGGGCGAAATATACAAGATGCTACTTCATAATTTTCGTCCAGAGGCTATTCTAGGTGTTGCGTCACCTTATTATTGGGCCAGGCCCATATATTTTCGAAATACTTGAGTATAGGTTGTTTTTAGAGTCCGTATATGTGGGGAAACAAGAGATAGGGTTGGTTTCGGACCCGTTCCCCAAGGGCCACGAAATCCCCCCCCCCCTCTCCCTCCATATATACAGCCCTTAGGGCGTCGTTTAGACTTTGGGTTTTGTTTAGATTAAAAGTTCGCCATAGCTGCAACTTCGCGTACTTCGTTTGTGTTCAATGACCAGACAAAGGCGTCACAGAACCCCACCTTGATCAATAAAGCTTTCCTCTTATATTCGCAATATCCAGATTGCAATCTTAGTTTCTTGCTTGTTCTTCGTTTGCCTGCAGGAAACAGACCTTCGTGGTCAGGTTGATCGTGCTCCGCGTGGTCAATAACCTCTCGGAGTTGGTTTAGCGATTGCTAAGGCGCGATGTCCTCGCACGTTTGTACTCGGATCGTCAAAGTCGACTTCCACCAAAGCGATATCCATCATCTCATCGAAAGACGGGACACCTTTGCCTATATCAACGGAGGTCCTCTTGAGTAGGCACTAGTAGTCGTGTACCCTTAGGACTAGGTATGAGTCATGTACCCCTAAGTCATGATGGACGTATGCACACTTGCTACTCTGGTTCTTTTGCTCCCTGCTTAAATTTGATATTATGCCCATGAAATCATTCTGCAGACACCCATTTATCATTGTGCATTCCATTATCTTCAAATTATCTGCTATGCACTGTGATTGGATTCCAAGATATAGGGGGAGTTCTCCATAATCAAAACCTGCCATGTGCATTTGCATTCAAAGCAAAGTCTTCATATGCACATATTCAAGGGGAGTCCTCTCTATATCATGGAATCATAATCTCCAAGTTCTTACTTTCATATATTTTTATCCCCGTTGAAAACTTCAACCAGATTGTCATCAATTACCAAAAATAGGGAGATTGTAAGTGCATCTAGTGCCACTCCTTTGTTGGTTTTGGAGTATTGACGATAAACCTGATTGAGGGACTAATGTGTTGGTGAGACTCATAGGATAGCACAAATAAAAGTCCCTAGAGATTCGGTTTAACTGTCATAGACGACCCTTAAAAATGCTTGAAGACATTGAAACCAATGGTTGCATTTGAAGATAATGAATGAAGACAATGGAACACGAAGACTTAGCTTCTTTGCTAGTTTCATTTTCTTTTTGTCACAGGAACCACAACACTGTTAAGTGGGGTCGAGGTGAAACGAAGACAGTTGTTGAAGTGATTGCTTAACCAAAAGCCTATATCTAACGAGAGAAAATCTCTTCCAGAGTTGGATGAGTTAGCTTTGCTTGGACTCCAAGTAAAGCTGCAACGTGTGTTTGAAATCCGACCAATGGACACGTGTCGGTTGGCCACTAACCCAGGGTTAGTCCGGTTATATCATGTCGGGTTAGGGGCTACCGCCATAGACTAGGCAGTAGCCTAGGTACCCTAGCGTTGTTGTGTATAGTAGTAGATCAAAGGATCAAATCATGCTAAATTTTTGGCTAAGAATCATTTTGTGCTTAACTTTGCTCGTAGTCAAAATGGTGTGAGTAGAGTGCTCATCCCTCGGAGCCTGGTCTGTAATATAGCTAGTTGTTTGCTATAACATGTTGCCATGTCATTTATAGCCTTAAAATAAGTGTCGTTAATTTAATACAAAGCTTAGTATAGGAGTAGTTGGCTATAAGGAAATACTATTTCATTAACATATGGTCCATCTTTCACTCTCATAAAGCTTCTTGATGCCCGCTACAACCAGCTTCTCTTCTCTCTCGTCCAACTCAGCAAAAACACAATATTTAAGTTCTTATAGCCCACTTACATCCGAAAAGTGTCTGCAAAGCCAAGCTCCATTGATCTTCATGTTATTTTCCAGCGAAAATACTTTTCCACACCTACAGGAAGTCTGGAAAAAGTATACATGTAGACATATATTTGTAGTATGCATGTACAAAATTTCATGAACATATATATTCATATGTGATGTACAAAAAAAGGACAAATACACAAATTAAAATGGACTTTTTTGTTGTATTTGGGCAAGATATTTGTCTTTTTTACGTAATTTTATGTTGTACATAATTGAAGAATGAGATATTTATTTGGATATCTTTTTTGGCATATTTTGAAACCTCAAAACATAATTTGATTTCTTTTCTTTTTTTGAAAAACAAGCTCGATGGAGCTTGGTCTTTTGCAACGCCAAGCGGTCAAAGCAGCCAAGCGGCGAGCACGAGCAGCCTAGAGTTGCGCAGGGCAAGGAGGCTGGAACCGGCGCTGGACACGCCGCCGTGCCACCACCACCACTTGCCTGCAGGTGCCGTCCAACACAGCAGCTAGGTCAGGAGCAGGGGAGAATAGGAACTGTGTGAGATGCGTACTGGACGGCCAACTCTGCCAAAATCTTTGGTATTCCATGGAATACCAAGGTATACCCCTGGCTCCGCCAGTGACCCAGTTTACATCACCTTATTATACTTCCTCCCACGACTCTACCAATGTCAACGGCAGCCATCTCCCGGATAGCACTCCGTTGTCTCCTTTCCGCCACCATGCCAATTCTACGCTACGGTCGCAAACGGCTGCACCCTACTACATTCTCATTTTCCAAGCAACCGTGTGACGAGAAAAGGTGGCCTAGAGACCAAGCGAGCAAGCTACTGTAAGTAAAACTTTCACACGATTAATGTTCCAGGTCATGCTGCAGGTGGAGATGAAATTAAGTGGGACTAATTAGCCCACCCCACTTAATCTCCTTTAGTGGGCTCCCATTGAAAAATAACAATAATAATCGGTTAGCCCACTTATTCCCATTGGATCCCATTGGGAGCCCATCCAGACAGCGACAACCATCGAGATGGCAGTGCCGTGCTCTCGCCGCCGCCAACCCGCCGTCGCGCCCTGCTTATTCTTCACACCGCGCCACCCCCGGCGGCCTCCTCATCACTGAGGCCACTCTCGTCGCACCGGCGCGGCAGGACAAGGAGTCGTCGTCGTGACATGCCGGGGATTTGGGCGCCGGAGCAGGTCGGGGCGTGGAAGCCCATGGTGGACGCCGTGCACGCCAAGGGCGTCGTCTCTTTCTGCCAGCTCTGACACGCCGCAGTCGGAAGGACGCCAGGTCGGTCTCTCTCTCAAGAGCAGCAGTAAGAGAGAATTGTTGCATTGTAGGGGGGCATGCAGATGCAGTGGGCGTGCATTGTCGGCAGCTAGGAGCGCAGGGCGAAGTGGCCTGCAGCTCGGGCACGATGTGCCGTGACTGCAATCTTGACTGCCGTGACGACGGGTACACAACAGCGACCGCTTGGGTGGGTTCAGTCTTGAGTTCGTGACTCGCCATAGCGGCAGATCCCAGAGGCAACCACGGTTGCAGTATCCGCCAAGCTGTCGGTGCGTCCCGCTCTAGTCATCTCCTCTTCCATCGCTATGTCCCGCAAGCTATTGGTTCAGCTGCCTGCGGCGGTCGTGTTTGTACGCGTTTGCTAGTAAGCGGGATCCCACTTGTGCCCACATAATTTGCGCAAGTCGTGACGGGATGACCCGTGTTTCCCATCAAACCGTAGTGGGATCAAGTGGGCTAAAGGTGGGAGTCCCATGCATCGTCCCACTTGCAGCCTGAGTTCCAGGACAGCGACAGTGTCAACATAGAGCAAAGACTACATGAAATAAAAATAATAAATTCACCAAATGTGAAAGCATATTACACATGTGGAAGAAAAAAACTCAGTTAACATTGACGATTATTTGGCTGGACAGACCGAAATACAATATCAATGTCCATTAACTTGGCTAATTTACAACCATGGGGACTAAAAGTTGCAAAAGTAGGGCAACCCCCAGTACATCCAACTACTGCAAACAACACGTTCATGGTTCACAAAGTTTGAGATTAACAACTGTCTTATGCCAAAAATTGTTGTAGTCCAACAAGCGTGCAGGTAGCTATCTGCGACAAAAAGAACCACCAGGCAACAAATTCAAGATCGGCTTCGACAAAAGAATCGTAACATCCTGTTGCTGCCAAGCAACAAACCGTGGCAGCGCCTCATTGTAACTGGGATGAAAGGTTTTGGCCTTCCACCATATGCAAGATGACAATGAAAAGGTACAAGCTGGAACAGAGATAATCACCGGAGATTGAAGAGAACTCAGCTCCCAATCAATAATATTCTCTTCAAATGAATGCATCAAGAAGTTAATCACTGCGCACAAAACACCTTCTCACTTGGATATCTTGCCGTGCACTTTGGTTAGTTGGGCACTGGCTCCAGTTCCAAATATATTTCTGTTCCAGCTGTAACCAGGCAGCAACTAGTTGGCGCGTTTACCTCATGCTAAGGTTGCTCAGATCATCCACAACACGCACGGTCCCATTCAAACTGTGTGCGTCTCCCTCAAGTTTTGCTTGTGGGCTTGGTACATCTCCATTTTCTGGTGAACTCTCGGAAGTACTGCCGGGAATATGTGCAGTAATAGCACTTTTCACACCTTCGAAGTAGGTTGAGCATGGAAAATATTCAGCACAGCGTACCTTCCACCCTGCAGAGATACTGAGGTTAATCCTGACAATATACAATTAACAATAAGAATCTACTGGCCCGGTATACAGGCAAACCATACCAGGCCAGCATCCAGCGCAGTTCAGTATTGTAAGTAATCAGTTTTTCTCAAATATATGTATTCATTTTAGCAACCAACATATTATAGCAGCAGAAAGAGAAGACTTGTCCATTGCCCTAAAAAACATAAATGTAAGGTGAAAATAAACAGTTTGGGTATTGCCATATTGAAACTTACTGTTTGCAACATCATGATCAGCAAAAACAGTATCCAGCAATTTATGAACATCAATACAATCTTGAATGCCCCATTCCTTGATGGGACCAAGCACACCATTTCTGCAGAAAGTTCAGATGATATAAATACTATGTACACAGCAAGGGAATAAAATCAGAGGCATATTCTTCTTCCATATCTTTACCCTGACGCTGTGTTATTTGTTGAGTCTTCAATTAATTTAATCGCCTGCAGCTTCTTATCCGGCTCCAAGAGGTACATCATTTCAGCTGCAGCTGCTCTGTGTGTCAAAGAAGCTAGCAAAGAACCATTTGAGTTAGTAAAATTCATGGTCAAGAAAAGGTCCATAAACCGAAAAATGAAGATAATTACCGTTGTGCTTTTCAAGGAAGTTTATATTTACTTCAACAAGAGATTTCCCGTGTAATTGCCTGCAAGAACTCGCTGGTCAAATAAACTGGAGTAAATGCATACTAATAAAATTAATCACCATTTCAGAACCTTAGATCTGGCCGTTCAGCTTCCAGAACGCTCCATATTAATTTCTCAGAATCAGTTCCTGGGGCCGGAAGATTGTTTATCCTATGGAAGAATCTTATCTGCAAATAAAATAAAGAACAAAGTTGAATATATTTATAGCGAACAGTCGGCTCATGATAAAAAAATAAATGAAATATGAACAATATGTACACATTCCATATTAACACATGCTAAATACACTCCAAGCATGGTAATAGTAATGCTAACAAAGCATTACTAAATTCTCGACAACAAACAATAACCTAAACAGATTAGAAGCTAAAAGGTAATCACTAGGTCATAGATAGTGGCAATAAACTCCTAGTCATCCATTTCCAAAAAGAGGATTCCATTTGTGGTTTATGCAATTGGTCAACAAACATACTTGGTAGATTTCATTGAATTGAACAAGTATCCTCCAGAAGAATTTTAGCATTACAAAGTAATGATTCCTGTAATATAATGGTCATTCCTTACAGGGCAATTACTCAGCAACTGCAGAGTATACACCGGTAAAAAGTTGTACAGGGTTCCACTCACCAACTTCTTCCATCCAAACCAAGAGAAAAAACTCAGTTCAAAAGGCACTGCTAAATTCAAAGTGCACCCAGCGTTTATGGTCTGACTCCTTGAAGCAACACAAATAAAAGAATAAACCCAACAAAGGTAAACAAACTGTGTTGCTTCCAAACAAATATGCAGATTTATAGTGCCAATCTCAGGCTAAAGGAATATAGATAAAAATGCACAGTCAAACCAGACCTCTAGAGAAAATGATCTTGACGCACTCACAAATACAAAACGAAAAATAATTTTACGGCGTTCCGAATTTTGATAGAAAAATCAAAGGTTCAATTTTGGATGCTTACCAAACTTCGGTGACTGTCTGGATTATTTTCGTCCAATTTAATGAGCTGTTTGACCGCCTGTGACAAGAGATAGATAAAGAAAACTAAGCAGCCTATATAACAGATTAAGATAGTGTATCTAGTTCAACTTTTAAACACTACTACATCTGTTCCTAGTTCTCCCTCCGTAACTTGATATAAGACCTTTTTTGACACTATCAATAGTGTCAAAAAACATCTTATATTAAGTTACGGAGGGAGTAGATAATTATGTTTGCAGGTAAACTTTCCTGTAAAAAAAATGTTTGCAGGTAAGCTTTGTATACCACAATTGCTCTGATAGAAGTACTATTAGTACATCTGTCATACAAGTTCTGAAGTATTACGAAACAAACTAATATATTGCTGTAAAACCTAATGCTTAAAGGCGGTATATTTAGGAACATCTTCAACGAACGAAACAATTTCCACTTTAAAACAAAGCACTACGCAAGCACTATGCAGTACTATTTTTAATGTGCAGATCACTCGGTTTTCATCTTCCACAACCCCACATACACCAACTAAGCAATAACGGCAGGTAATTTAATGGCGTCATAAAGACCCATAAAGAAACATGATGTAGGAAAGATGAGCATCAGTCTATCAACAATATAAGGAAAGCAACAGATGTTCTCTCAATTATAATCAGCATACCATATCTTAAATTCTTAATGGGGTAAAATTTATTTCCAGCAAAAGAAAAGGAAAAAAACAGCAGACTGGGATATCGCCAAAAATGAGGTGCATAATACCATACCTGAAAAGCGAGTAAAACCTTTTGCTTTCTCATGTTAAGTTCAAATGAAAGTATATGAGTTTCTAATGAATCTGACGAGTTATTCTGCAGAAGCTTCAAATATTTTGTGGCTTCTGCAAGTGGATCTTCAACCTGGAAACAGAAATGCATAAAATAAAGACGAAATCATTCAATGACCTAAAAAGATAAAAACTAATGTTTCTAAAAGTACAATACTACGAGTACAACTGATCACATAGAAAATGAATACCTGGACCAATTTTTCACCGTGTGGGTCCAAATCAACTGGCCTTGCTTGTTGTTTCTTCCCAGATTTCGAACTGTTGGTTGAAGTTGTTTCATCCTCTTGTTTCTCTTCAGCCTCCTGAGGAGATTTAAGGGCAAATTAAGACAGACTTAGCAGTGATACATCTAAAACAAAGTTTTGGAGGTTACCCTTTTAGCTCGAGCTTCTGCCTTCTTCTGTTTTTGCCTCAACTTCTTCCGCTGGGCAGCTGGCAGTTTTGACAACTCATCATCCTCCTCAGCAGATGATTTTAATGGAGAATCATGTAATTTCATGTAACACCTACAATTTTCAACAATAGCTTTAGAAAAATCTCTGAAGGGAAGTACAAAATAATTGATAGAAAGACCAATAGGAACCATTACCTGATAGCCCCTGCAGCAGCCTTGTGAAAGTATTCATGAGCATGCAAACGGTTTTGAAACTTCAGCATAGAAACATACGCCCGAAGTGTCATCTTCCGTAAGCAATATGAATGGAAGTCAAACTGATCTTCAGTCATATCAGTGTAATGCTTTTCAACAGCCAAGAAATTTTTCAGAGCCCGGCCAAGATCACCTTGACGAAAATAACTCTCGCCAGAAGCAAGTTCATACCTAAAGAGATCGTCGACTTAGAGAGTGAAGAAAAAAATACATTTAATGGTGGAGGAGGGAGGGAAGCATGTACCACATGCACTGCATGTCATGGAGATTATTGTGCTGATCTCCATCTTTTGTAAACAAGACAGCAGTCTTCTCAGCTAGCCCGACCTTCACAAGTCACAAAATAAGCAGTAAAATGTGTAGTGTTTGCTGAGATAAGGTTCGCTGGTGTCTGTTTTACTATTACATCAGTGGAACCGTGCAAAAATGTAGTTGTGTTTCTAATTGAATATACCTGATCGGCTTGAAGCATCTGCATTACACACTCGCTGTTTAAATAACGATCAGCAAGGTCCATGGACCTAGCTTCATCTGCTAATGCTGCTGCTGCAGAAAAATTGCCAGCATGTTGCAAAATATTCCCCTGAAATAAAGCATGTGCACTAGCAGAGTTATTTACAGAGAATTATGCCATTTAAACACAATGTACGGTGAAACAAAGTAAGAGTAGTTACTACTCCCTCCGTTCCATAATATAGAAGGTGCACATGCTTTTCAAGATTTAAGTTTGACCATAGATTTAACCAATGAAATGTGGGTTTTATGTCATAAAAAACATACCATTGAATTTGTATCCGAAAGAAGTTTTCAATGGTATAATTCTTCAGTAACATGATTTACGTCTAATTGATGGTCAAAGTTTTATCTCAAAAAGCGTGTGCACCTTATATTCTGGAATGGAGGGAATATTATTTAGATGGGGGAGAAGAGGAAAAAAGTACGAGTGTAGGACCACTAGATTGGAGAAAGAAAATTTTGCAGATTGGAAAGGTAAGACAAGAAATGGTTAGCAAGGGTAAACAACTCATTTTTTAGGAGAATGCAACAGAAATATGTTGGGTATTTCATTATTAAAGAGGTGGAGGGGGATCCAAAGAAAGACAAACCAGCAGTGCAAGATTACAGAAATGTAAAAAATTAGGATAAAAGTGTTTCTCTAAAACAGCAGGCTATATGTACTCCCTCTGTAACTTAATGTAAGACGTTTTTGCAGTTTAACTTGAACTGCAAAAATGTCTTGCATTAAGTTGCAGAGGTTGCATTAAACTAGCAATTGGCACCAAACGAAACCATTTAAGTAAGAATGAAATTTCAGTTCAAAAGAACTGAAATTTACAGAAAATCCTATATTGGAGAAATGGTGATGCTGCTTAACTGCATACTAAGGAAAACACACGTGCACATGGGGAGAGAATTTACCTTTATGGAGTACAAATCAATGACAGTTGGCGTGTGTAAAATGGCCTCGTCAATTTTATCCAGAGCAATACCATACTGGCTCCTTCTGTCATAGTGCTGCATCATGACATGTGACAAACATAACAATGCAACTTCAAAAGATATATTTGAAAATAACTCGGTGGTTTATCAGGTAATATGCAAGTGTTCACGCCAAATGCTAACCTGAGAAACCAACAGCAGAGTCCACATGAGTGTGGATGGAGGTTCCATCTGCAAACTGCAGGAAGAAACCGTTAAAGAAATACGTGACAATTTACAGATTAAGTCAAAACTACAGATTCAGGGACAGCTCAAACTAGCAATGGCTAGTGCTAACACATGACTACTTCCAAGGAGTATGATAGGTAGCAGGTTTTTTAAGAAGCCGCATGCTTGAAAAGAATGATAGAACACTTTCAAGTTACAATTTGCTGCATTACAGCCGAGAACGGTATAGGAGTTCTGACAGCATCAAGATTCTGCACAATTTGGCATACATCAACCATACCAAGTTTCACGTGCATCATTGTTCCTAGTGTAAGAATTGTTGAGAAGATGCCTTGCAGAAAAATCCCTCTAGATACACATTCCAGGAGGATTCTAGCACATTATTTTTTGGCTTTTTGCATCTTTAAAGACGTCAACTAAGTGATGAGCAGCGAAGTTAATTAACCTAATATTGCAGTAGAAGCGTATAACCATATTGTTGTGCTACTACATACATGTTCGCTAAGTTGACTAAAAATCAAAAACGATCTCAGTTTTGTAACAAAAAATTCAAAACCTGATATCAAGTTTTGCCCGATAAAGGTGCCAAGCAAAAATTTTACAGTTTAAGATGAACTGAGAATAGTGACCAGGCAAAAAGGATTACCTTCCAGGAAAGCATCCAGAAGTCCTAATTGAATCTTCTAGCTTAAGAAATAATTGCTCCAATATGTTTGCCTGTTAATGAGATTAACAATTGTCCCGTAAATGGTTTGTAGCACAAACAAGAAATAAGAAAAAGAAAATGCTGTTGACTAGTATAACTTGTGTTACCTTGCCAGGATGCTCATAAAGCGGGCTTAAATCAGAGAAAAGTGACGGCACTCCCTAAAAGATATGGGACACATTACAATCAGCAATAACAATGAGTAACAGCATGCTCTCAGTAAACCAATAAAAATCTGAAGGCAACATGTTACACACACAGCCAGAGACCATGAGACACCTTCGAGGTACTAACAAACCATCACTTTAAAATTTATATGATTACCTTGGTTAATAGAGGTCTGACATAGTTATCTGCTGCCTCGTGGAATTTCTCACCTTCTAGGAAATCAAGAGGTATGCGCTGTTGCACAGAGGGTATGAGAAAAACTTAGATTAATAAGTTGTTGGTTATATGGCCTACTTACAGTCAATACGTATGAGAAAATAACATTTAACTTCGCATGTAAAACAAAATATTATCATGAAAACGCAAAATAAAATGATGTATGCCTGCATCAAGGGTAATTTTGCAGTGTCCACAAAGGTCTCAACCATGGATAGGAAGAACCAACAAAACTGATATCAATGCAAATGAGATTACAATTTTAGATGGTTTACCTTAACAGCCGATGACCAACTATATTCTTCCTTGAGTGATTTATATAATGCACTTAATCGTTCAACATCATCAGCGGAATATTGACCATTTTCAGAGTATAGGCCAAGGCACTTCTGCACAGCTATGAGGTACCTGAATAAAACAGTACAACGACCAAATCTGGAGTATCAGAAGTAGGTTGACCATACCAGCGAGGACTGTATACACATTACACAATGCAGTGAAGTATAGTATTTTATTCTAAGTTGCTAACACAGAAAATAGTTACAGAACCCAGCTGGCATCAGACTTATAGGTCAAATTTTGTGATAGTTTCCCTTTTATCACGACGTGTGGCTCTTATTGCATTATGTTACGAGGGAGATTAATATCACCTTCCGAATCAAAAATACCAACATTTAAACCTAGAAGGGTTAGGGTTTAGGTGTGAGCCAATTGCTGAAGAGAGGTCAATCAACTGTATGCAAAGTTTTGCCACACAGACATTGTGTATGTGGAGGAAGACGATCAATTGCAACCAAAATCAGAATACAAGTACCGTAGTTGGTCAAATTGCTCAATCGGCTAGATTAAATTTGCATCTGGTTATAATAAAATGCTATCTAGGTCACATACATGAAAATAATACGGTAAGATGGCAATTCACCAAAGCTTCTCAACGCATGTCTAGTGATAAAATTTAAGCTGGTTAAATAAATAATAGCTCCTAAATAAAGGTTTCCTATGAATGACAGCAGCACCTAAAATACAGGTACCTATGTAAGTTGACAAATATAAACATAACATGTAAACAAAATAGCAGCATAAGTACATAGACATAAACTACCAACAAAGACACGTGAGAGAACGAGTACAAGCAACTTACTTGTAGTTATCAGGATTCATAAAAAGGAGGGACCTATATATTTTCTCTGCCTCCTCAAAACGGCCAAGTTTCAACAAAATGCAGGCCATTTGTTCTCTGAATGAGAGCTTATCAACCTAGCAGACAAAATTCAAGAAGCGAAAATGTTACAAACAGTTCTACTTTCTTCCCTTCAAACATAGAAAGATACAACTTACAATTTTACTCTCCATCTTGTGCATCTCCTGAAGGGCTCTGTCCAGCATCCCACATTCCTCAAGCAACGATATCTGTGCAACAATAATAGCAATCAATAGTGAAATAATGTGAGCTATTTCTTGAGTTAGAGCATGAAGAAAGCTTAAATTAAGGGTGGAGCAGGGAAAGGTTGAAGACAGATAATTATATAGCACACTGAAACCATGTCCTTCCTCCAGTCACAAGTGACATTTGAGAAATTGGCATGGAGCCCACAGCACAACTTCGACCAGTTATTCTATTTTCATTATTTATGTAAAGGTTAGTGATGTTATAGTTATGAAGGACTGTTTTTAGACTATACATATCACCTCCATATGTTCAACTTAAATGTTCATAAAGATATTGATGACTGAAGTTAGCATTGTATATTCTTTGTTTGATGAAGTAAGAAAAGGTACTAGATATGAATTGACTGATTTAGACAACAAACTTTATCTAGCACGAGGAACTGGGGGTAAAGTAATAGAACTAATATAATGCACGCAGAAAGAACGTTACACCAAAAATACTAATAAGTATGGTAACTCAACATGTAAAGAAAATCCAGATGGGACAAAATTAACATAGCAAAAAAAAACAGCCGTGTCAAAAAGATAGGCAGCCAGTAGTACTGTGGCGTCAGGATTACAGAATGCTTATAAACCATTCCCAAAGATTTCTTTTGAGAGCACTACGTCAGCAATTACATACAGGTTTAACAATAACCAAACCATGATATGACAAACACGTAGGATGCTATTGATATCTGATCTGTCAGGAATTATGACAAGGGTTCACTGTACGCTTAAAGTAAACCAATACATTATTACTGGTACTGCAATGCCGGCTCAGAAAAGGGAGAGAAGTGTACCTTATACAAAAGCATTTCACCATGTTCATATCGCTCGTTTTCTGGGGGATAATCATCTTCCAGTGTCCCCTCATATGCCTCCAGAACTTCTATTGCCTTTGAAGAGCTGCAGGTAGGTACCAGAAACAACGACATTAGTGGTGAATTTTTGTATCACAGAGGTTACAGCCTGCCATACATGCAATAGTACGCAGCTTGTGAATAATGATGCAAGAAAATCCTCACAACTGATATAGCAAGAAGGTAAGACAAAAATATATTACTATTGATCTGCCAAAAAAGTACACATGTGGAATTATGTGCATTCATTATGCTATGCTGTTTTGGCAGCAATTCAATAGACGACGCATTATAGACATCCAAAGTTGGTCCATACTTAATGCTGACATGTGCCAGATCACACAAGATCTTACTTGAATTCAAAAGAGGTTCAAATAGTAATGTCTGGTACTGGAATTTTATCATTCTATGTTTAACATATGAATTGAGCTGGAGTCCCAGGCCCTATTTGCTCAATTGGTCATATGGTTTAATTGATTGATCTAGATCAACTCAACATAACCAAGAAAGTGGCATACTTGGAACTCAAATGATGAGATACGGCAAAGCCAATCCAGTTCATGCGGTGGTTTGGCTTTAATGTCAGAAGCTGTTGTCTAGTCTCAACAAAGCCAGACAAGTCCCTCATTTGCGCCTGTGAAAAAGAAAAAAATAAGATTCATTCACTGGAAGGCAGAAAACCTTTATTTCTAACACATCATATCACTGAAAAACAAGTTTCATGTAATGCTAGGAGTGCCATGTAATGTTACCAATACTGGTAACAAAAAAAAATGTCCAACACAAAAGTTGGTTTCACTTATCCAGTACTAAGAGCTCGACAAAATCAAATGCTTGGAATCCAAATATGTGCACATGCTTATTGGCCAATTCATCAATGATGAACAATAGATGAAGTATTACCATGAGGGGGGGTTAAGTTGAATGCATGTATATGTTAGGTGTGAATTGGTTTACCCAGAAAATAGGGGGAAAAGCAATGGCTTGTTGTACCAACCTGGAGAAGTGACAAGTCACGCAAAATTTCAATATTGTCTGGATCGATCCTCAAAGCATTTCTGTAACATTTTATAGCTTCTCTGTATTCTCTATCTGATCTGTAAAGTAAACCATACACATGCCAGCACACATGACTCTTCAGATCATTCTGCAAATGTTTAATTCGATCGATACATATTAGTTACATTTTTAATCAACTTAATCGTCACAAAACAAAATTTGGACTAAATCTGTTGTGATTAAGAACCTTCAAGCCACGGCGAACAAGCTCGTATGCTTCAGATTTCCGATCCATACAATTTAGTGTCAAACCTTTCATCGATAAAGTTTCTACAAGAAACAAGACAAAGTAGTATGCGATCAGAGGAGGCTGCATGGAGCAAGAGAATAACACAAAAGGTTAAACAAAATCAAATGCTATCTTTCTGACCTCCATGTTCGGGAAACTTCTTTAATATGGAATCTGCAGCCTTCAGCCCTTTCTTATACTGCTTAGTTTCATATGATTTCTGTGCATGCAAACATAAAAACATCAGAAACTTGGGAGTACGGAATGTTAAGAGGGGGACATGCCATCATGCCACAGTAGATACACATGCAATCCCGGTATGAAGCAGAGTCATGCAAGACTCAAAAGTTGCACTGTCTGCATGTCTACAGTGCAAATTATTGTAAATTTTAACGGTTCTATAAAAGTGTTATCAGAAATACACTCAAATGATCAAAACACTAAACAAGAAACCCCAGCTACTATAAAATGTTCAATGTTGTATCCCTCCTGCATAGCTAGTAGAGTTACCATAAAAGGTTCAACAGGCAATATAGTAACACAACCGGCGACCAGTATTGGCCTTTCAGCTATCACCAAATGCTACTGGACAGTGTTAAGATGCAAGTTCACATGACAAGATAAAATTTATTAACACGAAACTACGAGGAGTTGATGTCAGATTAGATATAACATGACACTGAATTCATTACTATGATTGAACTACAGATATCAATAAGGTCCAGAATACATGATATATTTGGCTTTTAGCACCAGCAACTTCACAAAGTCAGCCTTGCGGGATAAGGTACATGTCGACCCCAACTGCGAAGCAAACTAGCCACTCTACTGGCGAAACGACCGTCTCCCAAGCAAAAGCTTCACTGAGACACCTACTGATCTAACCCTCGCAAATCAAAGCTTCACCTGGGCCAGACACCAACCCAACGACCCGAGCAATCACCTAGGCAACGAAACCCCTGCGCACGGCCACTCCCCTAGAGCATCTCCAATCGCTTGGCTGCATCCAGACTGTCGAATCGAGCGGAGCGCGGCCACGGAGCAGCGGATTCAGAGGCCGAACAGATCGATTCGAGTAGCGAGGGGAGAAGGGAGGGGCGGGGTGCTTACGACGATGACTTTGAAAAGGTTGGCCTCCTTGGCCGGGAGCGAGGAGCCCATGGCTGCGGCGGCGCGGCGCGGCGAGGCGAGGCGAACCCTAGGGGGGCGGGGGTGAGGCGAGGGTTTTGGAGCCGCGAGGCGGCGGGTGGACTGTCTAAGTTGTGGTGTGGTGCGTGCGTGGCCGCTTCGGCCGCAAGGAACCCTACCCGTCTCTTTGTGTCGCTGGAAGCAACGATGACCCGACGCGAGACTTGTACAGAGAGCTAACTGTGTGTTTTTGTTTGTTTTTCTTTTCTTTAGATTTAGATTCGAATCAACGAGCTTTATTGATGCTTAGCCAGGATTACAATCACATGCTGCAGAACATCAGCGAGAGAAGATGGAATGCAGTTCATCCAAAGAAACACCTTTTCTGGACTCACTTGCTGTTTAGCACATGTGTGACAGTGTGAGCCGCTTCATTCGCATCCCGGCTAATATATCTCATATAGGACATGTTCTGATCTCATCCGACTTCACAAAACAAGCTTCCTAGCCAGCTTCTTGCTTCACCTAGCGATCCCCAGACGTTCGGCGTCGAGCGTAGCTTCTCCCAACGCTTGCAGCCCAGCTTGGAGCTTGCTGGGCTAATTTGGGCCGCTTGGAGACAGCCCGGGTTGGGCTATCTATTGAGAGGAGGAGCCCCGTACCGATTCGATCGAGGGAGTGAGGAGAGCAATATGTTCCAGAGCGTACTGGTTCAATCTGAAGGCACTTGGCGGTGGCAGCTCCATGTAAATAAGGGGAACTTCTCCTTTTTCAATCGGTGGAGCTAGGCCGACCGAGCTTCACATTTTTGCATTGCGATTTAGCTCAGCTCCTAGAAGTTAGCTTCTTCGATCAAAAGCATTCGGGCTAGCTTCTCTCTAAAATTTTGTGAAGTTAGGAGTTGGATGAGATCAGAACAGGCCCATAGAAGGTCTAAAAATTTGAATTGAGCTCCCGAATCTCCTGCAAAATGCCTGCTATTACCGTTCTATCAAAATTTGTCGATTCCCAAAACTTAATAACTTGTTGAGCATTACACTCTCCAAGAGGGAATCCCAGAACTCTCGCTGGGTTGTGCCACGTTAGAACTTTTACTGTGGCGATAAAAAGATCTATGCGAGAAGCTTCCCCAGATAATACATCCCTCGATGACAATTGTGACAGAGAAAGAAAATTTCCCCACAAAGGAAACTCATCGTCTCCTCCCATACCAAATCCGCGTAGTCCACGTCTCCCACACCGTTGATGTCTACTACGCAACCTTCTTCTTGTAGACTCGTGTTGGGCCTCCAAGCGCAGAGTTTTGTAGGACAGTAGCAAATTTTCCTCAAGTGGATGACCTAAGGTTTATCAATCCATGGGAGGCGTAGGATGAAGATGGTCTCTCTCAAACAACACTGCACCCAAATAACAAAGAGTTTCTTGTGCCCCCAACACACCCAATACAATGATAGATTGTATAGGTGCACTAGTTCGGCAAAAAGATGGTGATACAAGCGTAATATGGATGGTAGATATGGATTTCTGTAGTCTGAAAATATAAAAACAACAAGGTAACTACTAACAAAAGTGAGCGAAAACGGTATTGCAATGCTTCGAAACAAGGCCTAGGGTTCATAATTTCACTAGTGCAAGTTCTCTCAACAATGATAACATAATTAGATCATATGACAATCCATCAATGTGCAACAAAGAGTCACTTCAAAATCACTAATAGCGGAGAACAAACGAAGAAATTATTGTAGGGTATGAAACCACCTCAAAGTTATTATTTTTGATCAATCCATTGGGTTGTTCTTATAAGTGTCATAAATAGTCTTAGAGTTTGTAGTAAAATAACACCTTAAGACACACATCAACCAAAAACCTAATGTCACCTAGATACTCCAATGTCACCTCAAGTATCCGCGGGTTTGATTATACGATATGCATCACATAATCTCAGATTCATCTATTCAAACCAACACAAAAAACTTCATGGAGTGTCCCAAAGTTCCTACCAGAGAGTCATGACGAAAACGTGTGCCAACCCCTATGCATAAGTTCACAAGGTCACTGAACCCACAAGTTGATCACCAAAACATACATCAAGTGGATCACGTAAATATCCCATTGTCACCACATATAAGCACATGCAAAACATACATCAAGTGGATCACGTAAATATCCCATTGTCACCACATATAAGCACATGCAAAACATACATCAAGTGTTCTCAAATCCTAAAAGACTCAATCGATAAGATAACTTCAAAGGAAAAACTCAGTCGATTACAAGAAGGTAGAGGGGGAAAAACATCATATGATCCAACTATAATAGCAAAGCTCGCGATACATCAAGATTGTGCCAAATTAAGAACATGAGAGAGAGAGAGAGAGATCAAACACATAGCTACTGGTACATACCCTCCACCCCGAGGGTGAACTACTCCCTCCTCGTCATGGAGAGCGCTGGGATGATGAAGATGGCCACCGTTGATGGATCCCCTGTGACGCCTCCGATTCAATCGTACACTAATCATGCACGCAAACGTGTACGATCAAGATCAGGGACTCACGGGAAGATATCACAACACAACTCTAAAAGTAAAATAAGTCATACAAGCATCATATTACAAGCCAGGGGCCTCGAGGGCTCGAATACAAGTGCTCGAACATAAACGAGTCAGCGGAAGCAACAATATCTGAGTACAGACATAAGTTAAACAAGTTGCCATAAGATGGCTAGCACAAACTGGGATATAGATCGAAAGAGGCGCATGCCTCCTGCCTGGGATTCTCCTAAACTACTCCCGGTCGTCGTCAGCGGCCTGCACGTAGTAGTAGGCACCTCCAGTGTAGTAGGAGTCATCTCGACGGTGGCATCTGGATCCTGGGTTCCAACGTCTGGTTGCGACAACCAGGAAGAAAGGAAAAGGAGAAAAGGGGAGAAAAGCAACCGTGAGTACTCATCCAAAGTACTCGCAAGCAAGGATCTACAATACATATGCATGGGTATATGTGTAAAGAGGCAATATCGATGGACCGAACTGCAGAATGCCAGAATAAGAGGGGGATAGCTAGTCCTATCGAAGACTATGCTTCTGGCAGCCTCAGTCTTGCAGCATGTAGAAGAGAGTAGATTGAAGTCCTCCAGGTAGCATCGCATAGCATAATCCTACCCGGCGATCCTCCCCTCATCGCCCTGTGGAAAAGCGATCACCGGGTTGTCTGTGGAACTTGTCTGGGTGTGTTTTATTAAGTATCCGGTTCTAGTTGTCATAAGGTCAAGGTACAACTCCGGGTCGTCCTTTTACCGAGGGACACAACTATTCGAATAGATAAACTTCCCTGCAGAGGTGCACCACATAACCCAACAAGCTCGATCCCATTTGGCCGGACACACTTTCCTGGGTCATGCCCGGCCTCGGAAGATCAACACGTCGCAGTCCCACCTAGGCACAATAAAGAGGTCAGCACGTCGGTCTAAATCCTATGCGCGCAGGGGTCTGGGCCCATCGCCCATTGCACACCTGCACGTTGTGTACGCGGCTGGTGAGCAGACTTAGCAACCTCCATTACAAAGGAAGTCGCGTTACGCGGTCCAACCCGGCGCGCGCCGCTCAGTTGTTGACGTCACGAAGGCTTCGGCTGATACCATGACGTCGAGTGCCCATATCTTTCCCGCGTAGTTGGTTAGTGCGTATAGGCCAGTGGCCAGACTCAGATCAAATACCAAGATCTCGTTAAGCGTGTTATTTTGAAGTAATCGCGGACACCGACCAGGGCCAGGCCCACCTCTCGCCTAGGTGGTCTCAACCTGACCTGTCGCTCCGCCACAAAGTAACAGTCGGGGGCCGTCGGGAACCCAGGCCCACCTCTACCGGGATGGAGCCACCTGTCCTTCCAGCCCCCACATCTGAATCACTTGCGGGTACTCAACTAGCTGACCCGACTTTAGTCACCATCTGTATAGTATGTATATATGTATAGTATATACCCGTGATCACCTCCCGAGTGATCACGGCCCGATAGTATAGCAAGACAGACTGACAAGAATGTAGGGCCACTGATGATAAACTAGCATCCTATCTAAGCATTTAGGATTGCGCGTAAGGTATCAACAACTGTAGCAACAATGACAGGCTATGCAACAGAATAGCCGTAACCGAGCAGTAACATGCTACACTACTCTAATGCAAGCAGTAGAGAGAAGAATAGGCAATATTTGGTGATCAAGGGGGGGCTTGCCTGGTTGCTCTAGCAAGGAGGGGTCGTCAACATCGTAGTCGACTGGGGCAGCAGCAGCGTCGGTCTCGTAGTCCACCGGAGAGAAGATGGGGGGAGAAACGGTGAATATAGAGCAAACAAAGCATCACAAAACATAATGAGGTAATACACGGTGCTAGGTATGCCCTAACGCGGTAGTAGGTGATACCGGCGAACGGTGGAAACATCCAGGAAAGTATCCCCGGTGTCTCGCATTTTCGGACAGATGAACCGGAGATGAAATGTTGCAGGTTCGCTATGCTAGGGACGTGTGGCTGACGAACGGGCTGCGTATTCGGCTTCGTCTCGAAATTCTGAGCAACTTTCATGTTCAAAACATTTTCATCAAAGTTACGGTTGTTTTTCTATGAATTTTTAAAGTTTTAATCAATATTTTGGATTTTTTTTAAAAGCTTAATTTTAAATGATAATTATGGCAGAATACTTTTGTACACACTAGTTGTCTAGACTAGGTGTATGAAAGCCGGGACCTAGGGGTCCAGTCAGCGGCAGTTGACACAGTCAATGGTTGACTAGTCAACAGAGGTTGTGTGTGACCTAGGTGTCATTGACTCATATCTTAACACATGTTTTGATTTTTTTTTGTTTTACTTTGGCAGCGAGGACAAGCGTCAGTGACTATTAGTAGTAGGATTATCTTTACCTAATAATAAAGAGAATTGGGTTTCTGTCGTACGTCGTCGAGCGTGATTTTGCATAAAAGTCCCTCGATTTACATGAAATTAACCCGCAGTCCTAACAAGTAACACGAACCGGTATGGTATGCAAGAGAAGAAGAAAAGAACCCACGCGATGACCTACCTCCCGTCTCCACCTCGAGCGCATCTCCTCGCTCCAGCGCGGCACCGAACCCTGCCACGCGCCGCCGCAGCTGGCCCCCGCCCCTCCGCCGCACACCGCCACCGCCGGCAACCATCGTCCGCCGCCCCTCCGCCGTGCGCCGCCC
>NC_041385.1:419416340-419466733 GCF_002162155.2 Triticum dicoccoides
GCCCCTCCGCCGCCCCCGCTGGCCAGCGCCCCTCCGTAGTTCAGATCCACCCCTTTGCATCGGGGTTCTTTAAATCTCCGGCGAATCCCTCTATGGATGGAGCAGCATCGTCGGGCACGTCTGCGTTCGGACGGCTGGCTCCGCACCACCGCCGCCCGTGCCGCCGTTCCCACGGTCACATTCCTCTCCACCGTCGCCTGCGCCCGCCAGCGCTCATCCATAGCCGCGTTCTTAATGGCTTCGTTGACCACGGCGCCTCGGCTGCGACCCAGGTCTGCTTGGCCGCCGGATGGATGGATATCGGCTAAGCTCACCCTCAGCGCCCTGGCTGCGACCCATGGTTGATTGGCCGCCGGTTGGAAGGGGGTGTCCTGCTCCTCCTGACTAAGCTTGATGTGGGGCGTTGGACTGGCAGCCTGGTGTGCGCGACCTGCGGATGGCACTGGCAAAACGATGCATCTTCTCTTATCGTCCTCATGCTCTCTGCCCTTAATTTGTTATCCTATCTATTTGATTGTTTGCTACATGCGCAGGTGTTTGAGGCAGGACGGCATGAGCGGTGACTTGGCTTGGATCCAGTAGGAGGCATCAAGAAGCAGCGACGACTCTGAACTAGCTGCTAGCAATGCACCCCCACCCCTCTCATCTACGTACATGGATTTTCAACGGCCAAACTACTTTCTTGATTCTTTCTTTAGCGCTTTTAGTTTTCACTAACAATCCATATTTTGTAAACCGTGAACCCTGTTCATGACCATCTGCCGGCAACCTGTTTGATGTTATGCATACGACGGATTGAGATACAGTCTAATTTTCAGGTCAAACTCTTACCTCTGTTTAGAAAAATCAATATGAAGAAACGGAGTGTATATGAAGAAAAATCAATATGAAAAACAAGTGTACCTGTTGCTCCAAGCTGCCGGCGTTGACGAGGGTCCACGTTCCATTTGATTTCTTGGGGATTATTCAGTAAAATGCAATCTACACGGAAGCCAATCCGATCCAGGTGAAACGGAAGTTGGTACATTATTCTGGCGACGGGGCTTCTGCTTGTGTGGCTCTGCATGTATGTTTTCAACTTGCAAATGGCCTAATTTTATCAATTATTGCTTGATGAAAGACTAACCAGTTTATGCCTGACATTTGCGTCTACATTTATGCATTACCATTCCAGAGCTCAAGGCATCAGGTCTGCTTTGGAGACAAACTCTCGCTCAGTTTAGTTTCCATGTATTGTTAAATTCCAATGAACTATCTTCATTACAAATGTATTACAAGGTAGACAATGATGGCTGATGTAAGAGTCCTAATGAAAACATCTGATACACAAAATTCGTATTGAACCATAGAATATGCATCTTCAAGATATATGTTACACAAAATTGGTATTGGACCATAAATATTTATGCCCGTTGCAACACACGGACTCATTTACTTTATATGATAGTTCAACTTTCTTTGATTCTACATACGATGATTTTTCATTGAAACCATGTAAGTATTTTATTTGCTAGCCGTTGGTTTCATGTATCCCCCTTTTTGCTTTTACTATGACAAGTGCACTGTGAGTTTCTATAGAAAGGGAAAATAATATGCATGGTTTGTTCACGTTATTTCTTCATCATGTGACAAGCTTTTGGATGTTGCTCTATGTTGGCACGTGGTGGATGCAGTCATCCCTCTAAAAACTTTCTAAAGACTTGTCAAACATGGAGGAGCGGGTGAGCGGGGCATTTGGTGGCTGAGCTTGGGATTGACCATGTCTAGATGTATTGTGATTGGGTGGACACCATGAGCACTATCGGCAAGGGCCAGAAGAAAAATGAGCGGCAACACAGGTGGGGCTCCGTGTTGAAATACATGACATGGATCTATGGGTCACGACTCATACTTATTGGGCTAACGACATGTGATTTCTTTTCCCCGTTGCAACACACGGGCATTTTTGCTAGTTAGAACTAACAATAATTAGCTTTTAGTCTATTTAGGCCCGGCCCCAAATGGTAGTGGCACTAGCCAGCCATTGTGTGGCAGTGCTCACGCACAAGCACACATAGTGGGCATTGGCGGCCATGGCCAAAGGAGCAGCAGCAGCAGTTAGGCATTAGCAGAACCACAACGGCAGGAGTAGCAGTGCAAAGGCAGTTGCAGTAGTGCGCAGCACAAAGCAGAGCAGAGAGCAGTAGCGCGGCAGCAGAAATAGAGCAGCAGCAAGCGGACGCGAGGCCACGGCAGTACGCAGAAGCGACAACAGTACAGGGAGCAGCAGAACAGCGGCAGGGGCGCGGGCGGCTGCGGCGCGACACGCATGGGCGCACGGGCGGGCGAGCCGACGGACGGCCGGGCCAGCCAGCGTGCCGGGGCGCAGCGGACACGGGGCTGAGCACGGCCAGGGGCGCGGTGTGCGGAGCAGCTAGGAGCAGGCAACGCGGACGAGGCCATGGACGGGCGCGTGAGCAGCGTGCCCTACGAGGCGCGGGGAGGCAATGAGGCGAGGCTGGGGCGAGGTTGGACGTGCGCGGGCGCGTTTCCACGGGCGGCAGCAGGAGCAGCAATACGGCGGCGGCAAAAATCACCCCGGGCGCGGGAACGAAGCTTCGGCATGGTGGCCATGGCGATGCACAAACAACTAGTGCGACAAAATCGAGGGAGGGATAGGGTGGATTTGGTGGCGGAGCTCACCGCGAGGCGCAAGAAATGCTGGTGGAAGTTTAGTAGCTGCAGAAGGTGGCGAATCGTCAGTGGCGAGCTCCGGGCACCGATGAAGAAGATGAAGTCGATGGCGACGATGTAGAGCCCCTGGTCTCTCCTGAGTTGGGGAGGAGAAATAGGGCGTCGAGGCGGATCCGCGGGGCTCCCAAGCTCGGCGCAGGGGCGACGGTGGTCGCGAGGTCGACGGCGGCCATGGCGGGGGAGGGGAACCGAGAGGAAGAGCGAGAGGGAGCGAGAGGCAAGTGGTTCTGGGGTGTGCTAGGGTTTGGGGCTGCGGGGGATGCCTTAAAGGCATCAGGGAGGTCGGGGATGGCGCCACACACGGCCTGGCGCAGCCATGGCCGGCGGATGGCCGCCGCGCCCTCCTCTGTCCTCTGTAGCGTGAGGAGGGGATGGAGCGAGGTGGGCTAGGCCGGCCAGTTTGCTACTTGGGCCCTAGTGCCCAGTAGAATAGGCCTTTAAACTTTTTATTTTTCTATTTTATTTATTTGATTTTCTTTTATTTATTCTTTTCTGTTTTGGCTAATTGTTTGGGCACCAAATGAGTTTTGAAAAATATGAGAGTTGGCGCACAAATCACAGCACAATATATCCTACCACCAAAAACTAGTTTGGCGTAAATATCATTTCATATTTCTTTTGTATTAATAAAAAGGTTATTAAATAATGTTTTAGACACTGTTTGAGGTTGTTTAAGTCACTTATCAAATTTAAATAATGTTGTTTACAATTTTATCATAGCCTCTGATTTATCTACTATTTATTGAACATTTTAGTTTTAATATTTGAAAACTTTTATTGTTTGCTTGATTTTGAATTTTGAATTATAATTGGTTTCGAACTAACACGAGATTAGCAACAGTAGTCGAGGTGACGTGGCATCACTAGCAAAGGTTTACTGTAGCTTGATTATCCGAGCGTCACAATTCTCCTCCACTACAAGAAATCTCGTCCCGAGATTTAAGCGGTGGAGTAAGGGGGGAAAGGTGCTGGTAGCGAAAAACCTAACGAGTCTTCTCGGCCTTGGCTGCCCTTTCGAAGAGGTTGATCCCTTTCGTTGATGTCTTCATTTCTCTGCTTCAAATCACCATGATCAAGTCGTCATTCTTTCTCCGGGATCTCCATCGTCCTACGAACGCGACCAAGGGGAAAAACTCCGGAAGAACGCATCTCCACAAAGCTGGGCATCTGACGGTGAACTCAATGGGAAATACACAAGGTACCCCTCGAGTTGTATTTTAGTGAATTCGTTGAGCGCAACATACGATGGTACCAAAGTTTCAAACGGGTAGACAATCATTTGATGACTAGACAGAAGTTGGAATGGGGGTTTGAATAACGAGAATAACATGGTGTTTGATTCCAGGATGAATAATGGTATAGCATTCAACTCGTGAATCATATACAAAGCCAGGTGCAAAGGATACATTAGAATCCGGGTTATAAAGAAGAGTTAGGTTTCGATCCAGTGGACCTGTGGGTTATGGGCCCACCATGCGGGTTGAAAGTAGGAAGGGTGGTGACATCTTGCACAGCCGCGACAGGGAGGCATGTCAGTGAATAGCTTGTCAACCATGCTGGCAACAATGTTGGTACCAAGGACGGGGAACAAAGAGAGCAATTTTCCTACTCGTTGAATGAGGCGAACCAATTTGCAAAGTTCTCATCCATCGGTGGTTACCGGAATGTCATCCACAATAGTAACAGGGCCTTACAGGCAGAGTGGTACAACAAGGTGCCTACCTAAGCAGGGAATTATCTTTGCTCAGTTAAGTCAGATTCAGGAAAGGTTAAACAAAAGAATGGAAAGGAAAACTCGATTATCAGATTAAATAGAACAATGGAAAGGAAAATTGTGATTACACACAATTATTAGGAGTATATCCTTCCCATGGACAAGAAGAACATGGCATACAGGGTAGGAGAGCAAGTACCCAACCATTCAGATAAGAGGCAAGGATTAATCAAGATGTTACCCATACAACGGTGTTTGGATAACTGACCAAGAAACATTTAGTATCGCGCCTCCAATGTTCTTGTTTATGAGCGGGGTATCATAGTCATGCTTCGAGGTAGCAATGATATGGTGTTCCAATCAAGGGTCAGACTTTGGATACACAAATGATCCATTAGGAGCAACTTATAAACTAAGTCTTACAATTTCCTCCAGGAAGAATGGTTATCCTTGCAAAAGAAATTATAATGATAGTTCCTCTAGCCAGGGGTGCTAGGCATGACATCATATTACCGGGTCATCAAAGGACCAACATCATAACTCCTGGAAAGTTGTACCAACCGTCATATCTGACCGAGATTGAGATCCGATTGGGGTCATGAGACCTCAGACTCAGGATGTCCGAGAAGAAAAGGTGCAACACAAATCGACGAAATGACATTGCAAGATTCTTGGGAAATGAACTATGGGAGCGGGTTCCTGAAACAATAGTTCATCATTAAACCAAGGAGAGGATGAGAAGGTGGCTGATGGGCTCAACAACAATTCATCAAGAATTCCAAACGGATGGATTTCCACAATAATGTGAACAAGAAGATGACATTTGTCAATTCAAATGATATAATGTTGTATGCTCTAGGAAAACATACACCATCAATCATTAGTTGAAAGGTGTGCCCGAAATATGACCTTAGGCAGCAAGACCAATTTTAGGGTGATGATCCAATAACCAATGGTCTAAGAGTGAACTGTCGATCATTAACTTCAAAGCAATAGGGTTGCTAGAAGTACAGAGCTCAAACAACATCGTTAGCATATTGGTATCCCGATTAAAAACAACACGAGGACCAAGGAAGAATGGTGATGGTGAGAAGTATCATCATACCGAGAATTTCTAAGAGGTGGAGCAATCCCCACAACATTCTTGACATAAAAGACAGTAATACTTCAAGGCAGAACACAACACTAGCTGGAGAGCAAGTTGTATTCATAATGTGGACAAGTTCGCGATGAAAGGAAGTCAAGGGTGTTGTCGATGATAAAAAAAATCATCGAGGGCAAGGAGGGTATTTCTCATCATGAACACAGTTGACATCTCGAAAGAAGTCAAAGTGTTGAAGGTGATCCGACACATTTGCCGAGAGGTTTCAAGAGGATGCAATCAATCAACAACAGCAACAAGCATGGAAATGACGAAGTGGCAAGTTATAGAATCAATATATAAGATGCAAGCTCGGAACCAAAGTTGCCTTTCAAGACAAGCAACATGATGTTGAAAGCTCGACGTAAGTCGTGCTCACACACTGAAGAATTCATGCACCAGAGAAGGACGAGGTAGCACAGTTAAAGCTAGGAAGACCAGGATGCAACCGATAGTCTAGGAATGACCAAATTGGGTTCAGAATTTCCTAGTAAAAATACTAAGGGTATTTGATTTGTTATGCGGAATAATTTCACTAGTCGGTGTCCTCGGTTGATAACAACCCAGAACCCATAGAATGATTACGACAAGGAAAGACATTACTTCAACAAAGTTAGTAAGATGTGGTGCAATGGCAAGACATCTCCGAGATACCAGTGGGTAATACTCGAAGGTAGAACATGATAGAAGTAGAACCGGGTCATTGACCTATGACAGTAGATACTTCAACCTTGCCAAAAATAGACGAGGCACTGGAATGAATTCCCATCAAATATATTAGATCAGGACAGCATGGTCGGAACCGTAACTGTAAGGAATCAATTCAAGAATACCGAAAGAATCATATAGCCGGATAATCATTTTGCAAGAAGCTTCCGAGACCAAGGTCAAAAAAAGAAGCTTCTGAGACGGTCTACATCATTTTCATGGGCATGAACACAAAGTTCAAGGTCGACTCCCACTTCTTTAATGCATATCATTTCATTCACCCCGAGACCAAGGTCAAAAAAAGAAGCTTCTGAGACGGTCTACATCAGTTTCATGGGCATGAACACAAAGTTCAAGGTCGACTCCCACTTCTTTAATGCATATCATTTCATTCACCTCTCGCTTTTCGAAAATGACATTAGTTGTTGAAAGTTTTACCTGGTGCAATACTAGATAAGTATTACCCGTGAAATCTTTCGGGTTCACATAGATTAAGGAAGGCATAGGTTCAACCCATCGGGGCATCATAGAAACATATACCACAAACTTCAGGAGTAAATAACACCAGCTCAAAAGTAGAGCATGGTTGGCCAAATCAGAGAATAGGATTTACCAATGGCATTATATATCAGGGAAAGAACTTCTCGAGGTTTTTGTATACGAAGGACACTATCAGATGATAATTCAACAAAGGATCTGACGCTCCATAACAAAGATGATGTGAGCATCGGCACACAACAGAGGAAGAAAACAATGCAAGGACATTGGATTATAGAAACAACTGACTATTTCAAAGCTCAATTGCAAAGGAATTATGATTTCCAAATGAAGGGAGCAGGAGAAAACGCTCTGATTAAGGATGGATAAGTTGAGTAGGCTTAGTGATACAATCGATGATAATTTGGTTGGTCGAGATCCAGCTCATGTTTAAAATGACGTCCGAGCTGGAAGGATGAATTCTGGGTTGGATTAATGATTGCGAGCATTCTCAAACATATTGGATCAAAGACTCAAAATGACGGTGACAAAGGATGCTCGTGAATATTGCTAGACACATGGAAAGTAACCATAATGCAAGCAGACGAGTATTTCCAGAACAATAGTTGGCAATGGATTATCGGAAGACCGGATAGTACTTCAAAGTTTCTTGTGGATCACATAATCAACTAGGAATGAACAAATCCTCGATGAGTGTGAGGAATTATCCGTAGATGTATTAAAGCGGAAATGGAGCTGCAAGGCGGTAAGCTCAAAGGATTCTCGGAGCAACGGAGAGTAGTTCGAGGCATCTTGTAACAACAAGAGCAACGAGAAATGATCATGAGAATGATAAGTGCATGCAGATATCCATAGGGATATATCGGTGGCAGTGAATTGCGAAGGTGATGAGCACAAGGGTCTCTGGAAAATATCGAGGGATATCCTCAGAATCTTCTGACGAAGCAGGTGATCTTTCGGAATGCGAGCTCTCCGGGAGAAATAGTTATGAGAACCTAGAGTTAGAGTTAGCAAAATCATTTAACCCGAATAGAAGAGAGATCAGAGTCCCAGAGTATAGACGAGGAGTAAAAGATCCTAATACCACCCAATGGCGACGTGGGCCCGTAAGCCGCATAGCCAAGTTAGTAAAAACTTTTTCAATGACTAGACTCAACTTCGGCCAAGGAGTTTGGAAAGGGGATTCCTACGGGCAGTCGGCTCTGATACCAACTCGTGACGCCCCCGATTCAATCGTACACTAATCATGCATGCAAACGTGTACGATCAAGATCAGGGACTCACGGGAAGATATCACAACACAACTCTAAAAGTAAAATAAGTCATACAAGCATCATATTACAAGCCAGGGGCCTCGAGGGCTCGAATACAAGTGCTCGAACATAAACGAGTCAGCGGAAGCAACAATATCTGAGTACAAACATAAGTTAAACAAGTTGCCATAAGATGGCTAGCACAAACTGGGATACAGATCGAAAGAGGCGCATGCCTCCTGCCTGGGATTCTCCTAAACTACTCCCAGTCGTCGTCAGCGGCCTGCACGTAGTAGTAGGCACCTCCAGTGTAGTAGGAGTCATCTCGACGGTGGCATCTGGATCCTGGGTTCCAACGTCTGGTTGCGACAACCAGAAAGAAAGGAAAAGGGGAAAAGGGGGAGAAAAGCAACCGTGAGTACTCATCCAAAGTACTCGCAAGCAAGGATCTACAATACATATGCATGGGTATATGTGTAAAGAGGCAATATCGGTGGACCGAACTGCAGAATGCCAGAATAAGAGGGGGATAGCTAGTCCTACCGAAGACTATGCTTCTGGCAGCCTCAGTCTTGCAGCATGTAGAAGAGAGTAGATTGAAGTCCTCCAAGTAGCATCGCATAGCATAATCCTACCCGGCGATCCTCCCCTCATTGCCCTGTGGAAAAGCGATCACCGAGTTGTCTGTGGAACTTGTCTGGGTGTGTTTTATTAAGTATCCGGTTCTAGTTGTCATAAGGTCAAGGTACAACTCCGGGTCGTCCTTTTACCGAGGGACACAACTATTCAAATAGATAAACTTCCCTGCAGGGGTGCACCACATAACCCAACACGCTCGATCCCATTTGGCCGGACACACTTTCCTAGGTCATGCCCGGCCTCGGAAGATCAACACGTCGCAACCCCACCTAGGCACAACAGAGAGGTCAGCACGCCGGTCTAAATCCTGTGCACGCAGGGGTCTCGGCCCATCGCCCATTGCACACCTGCACGTTGCGTACACGGCCGGTGAGCAGACCTAGCAACCTCCATTACAAAGGAAGTCGCGTTACGCGGTCCAACCCGACGCGCGCCGCTCAGTCGCTGATGTCACGAAGGCTTCGGCTGATACCACGACGTCGAGTGCCCATATCTTTCCCGCATAGTTGGTTAGTGCGTATAGGCCAGTGGCCAGACTCAGATCAAATACCAAGATCTCGTTAAGCGTGTTATTTTGAAGTAATCGCGGACGCCGACCAGGGCCAGGCCCACCTCTCGCCTAGGTGGTCTCAACCTGACCTGTCGCTCCGCCACAAAGTAACAGTCGGGGGCCGTCGGGAACCCAGGCCCACCTCTACCGGGATGGAGCCACCTGTCCTTCCAGCCCCCACATCCGAATCACTTGCGGGTACTCAACTAGCTGACCCGACTTTAGTCACCATCTGTATAGTATGTATATATGTATAGTATATACCCGTGATCACCTCCCGAGTGATCACGGCCCGATAGTATAGCAAGACAGACTGACAAGAATGTAGGGCCACTGATGATAAACTAGCATCCTATCTAAGCATTTAGGATTGCGCGTAAGGTATCAACAACTGTAGCAACAATGACAGGCTATGCAACAGAATAGCCGTAACCGAGCAGTAACATGCTACACTACTCTAATGCAAGCAGTAGAGAAAAGAATAGGCAATATCTGGTGATCAAGGGGGGGCTTGCCTGGTTGCTCTAGCAAGGAGGGGTTGTCAACATCGTAGTCGACTGGGGCAGCAGCAGCGTCGGTCTCGTAGTCCACCGGAGAGAAGATGGGGGGAGAAACGGTGAATATAGAGCAAACAAAGCATCACAAAACATAATGAGGTAATACACGGTGCTAGGTATGCCCTAACGCGGTAGTAGGTGATACCGGCGAACGGTGGAAACATTCAGGAAAGTATCCCCGGTGTCTCGCGTTTTCGGACAGATGAACCGGAGATGAAATGTTGCAGGTTCGCTATGCTAGGGACGTGTGGCTGACGAACGGGCTGCGTATTCGGCTTCGTCTCGAAATTCTGAGCAACTTTCATGTTCAAAACATTTTCATCAAAGTTACGGTTATTTTTCTATGAATTTTTAAAATTTTAATCAATATTTTGGATTTTTTTAAAAGCTTAATTTTAAATGATAATTATGGCAGAATACTTTTGTACACACTAGTTGTCTAGACTAGGTGTATGAAAGCCGGGACCCAGGGGTCCAGTCAGCGGCAGTTGACACAGTCAATGGTGGACTAGTCAACAGAGGTTGTGTGTGACCTAGGTGCCATTGACTCATATCTTAACACATGATTTGATTTTTTTTGTTTTACTTTGGCAGCGAGGACAAGCGTCAGTGACTATTAGTAGTAGGATTATTAGAACTAACAATAGTTAGCTTTAAGTCTATTTAGGCCCGGTCCCAAATGGTAGTGGCACTAACCAGCCATTGTGTGGCAGAGCTCACGCACAAGCACACATAGTGGGCATTGGCGGCCATGGCCAAAGGAGCAGCAGCAGCAGTTAGGCATTAGCAGAACCACAACGGCAGGAGTAGCAGTGCAAAGGCAGCTGCAGTAGTGCGCAGCACAAAGCAGAGCAGAGAGCAGTAGCGCGGCAGCAGAAATAGAGCAGCAGCAAGCGGACGCGAGGCCACGGCAGTACGCAGAAGCGACAGCAGTACATGGAGCAGCAGAACAGCGGCAGGGCCGCGGGCGGCTGCGGCGCGACACGCATGGGCGCACGGGCGGGCGAGCCGGCGGACGGCCGGGCCAGCCAGCGTGCCGGGGCGCAGCGGACACGGGGCTGAGCACGGCCAGGGGAGCGGTGTGCGGGGCAGCTAGGAGCAGGCAACGACGGACGAGGCCATGGACGGGCGCGTGAGCAGCGTGCCCTGCGAGGCGCGGGAAGGCCATGAGGCGAGGTTGGGGCAAGGTTGGACGTGCGCGGGCGCGTTTCCACGGGCGGCAGCAGGAGTAGCAATACATCGGCGGCAGAAAGCACCCCGGGCGCGGGAACGAAGCTTCGGCATGGTGGCCATGGCGATGCACAAACAACTAGTGCGACAAAATCGAGGGGGGGAATAGGGTGGATTTGGTGGCGGAGCTCACCGCGAGGCGCAAGAAAGGCCGGTGGAAGTTTAGTAGCTGCAGAAGGCGGCGAATCGTCGGTGGCGAGCTCCGGGCACCGATGAAGAAGACGAAGTCGATGGCGACGATGTAGAGCCCCTGGTCTCTCCTGCGTTGGGAAGGAGAAAGAGGGCGTCGAGGCGTATCTGCGGGGCTCCCAAGCTCGGCGCGGGGGCGACGGTGGTCGCGAGGTCGACGGCGGCCATGGCGGGGAGGGGAACCGAGAGGGAGAGCGAGAGGGAGCGAGAGGCAAGTGGTTCTGGGGTGTGCTAGGGTTTGGGGGCTGCGGGGGATGCCTTGAAGGCATCAGGGAGGTCGGGGATGGCGCCACGCACGGCCTGGCGCGGCCATGGCCGGCGGATGGCCGCCACGCCCTCCTCTGTCCTCTGTAGCGTGAGGAGGGGATGGAGCGAGGTGGGCTAGGATGGCCAGTTTGCTACTTGGGCCATAGTGCCCAGTAGAATAGGCCTTTAAACTTTTTATTTTTCTATTTTATTTATTTAATTTTCTTTTATTTATTCTTTTCTGTTTTGGCTAATTGTTTGGGCACCAAATGAATTTTGAAAAATATGAGAGCTGGCCCACAAATCACAACTCAATATATCCTACCACCAAAAACTAGTTTGGGGTAAATATCATTTCATATTTCTTTTGTATTAATAAAAAGGTTAATAAATAATGTTTTTAGACACTATTTGAGGTTGTTTAAGTCACTTATCAAATTTCAATAATGTTGTTTACAATTTTATCATAGCCTCTGATTTATCTACTATTCATTGAACATTTTAGTTTTAATATTTGAAAACTTTTATTGTTTGCTTGATTTTGAAATTTGAATTATAATTGGTTTCGAACTAACACGAGATTAGCAACAATAATCGAGGTGACGTGGCATCGTTAGCAAAGGTTTACTGTAGCTTGATTATCCGGGCGTCACATCCCCCCTCTGGCAGGGTGCCGGAACAGGGCCCCGATTGGTTTTTGGTGGCTATAAAGGCTTGCGGCGGCGGAACTCCCGATCTAGGTTTCCTTTCAGGGGTTTCTATATTTATAGAAATTTTTGGCATCGGTTTCATGTCAGGGGGGTCCTCGAGTCAGCCACGAGGTAGGGAGCGCACCCAGGGGGTAGGGCACGCCCTCCACCCTCGTGGTTGACTCGGGACTCTTCTGGCCCAACTCTTTTGCTTCGGGGGCTTCTTCTGGTCCATAAAAAACCATCATAAATTTTCAGCTTGCTTGGACTTCGTTTGATATACCTTTTCTGTAAAACTCAAAAACAAGGAAAAAATAGAAACTGTCACTGGGCTCTAGGTTAATAGGTTAGTCCCAATAATCATATAAAATAGCATATAAGACATCCAAGATGGATAATATAATAGCATGAAACAATCAAAAGTTATGGATACATTGGAAACGTATCAAGCATCCCCAAGCTTAATCCCTGCTCGTCCTCAAATAGGTAAATGATAAAAATAGAATTTTTGATGTGGAATGCCACCTAACATATTTATCAATGTAATCTTATCTATTGTGGCAAGAATATTCAGATCCATAAGATTCAAAACAAAAGTTTAATATTGACATAAAAAAGATTATACTTCAAGCATACTAATAAAGCAATCATGTCTTCTCAAAATAACATGGTCAAAGCAAGCTATCCCTACAAAATCATATAGTTTGGCTATGATCCATCTTCATCACGGAACATATTCAAATCATGCACAATCCCGATGACAAAGCCAAGCAATTGTTTCATACTTTTGATGTTCTCAAACCTTTTCAGCTTTCACGCAATACATGAGCGTGAGCCATGGATATAGCACTATGGGTGGAATGGAATATGGTGGTTGTGGAGAAGACAAAAAGAAGGAGATAGTCTCACATCAACTAGGCGTATCAACGGGTTATGGAGATGCCCATAAATAGATATCAATGTGAGTGAGTAGAGATTATCATGCAACGGGTGCACTAGAGCTATAAGTGTATGAAAGCTCAACAAGAAACTAAGTGGGTGTGCATCCAACTTGCTTGCTCATGAAGACCTAGGGCATTTGAGGAAGCACGTCATTGGAATATACAAACCAAGTTCTATAATGAAAAATTCCCACCAGTATATGAAAGTGACAAAATAAGAGACTCTCTATCATGAAGATCATGGTGCTACTTTGAAGCACAAGTGTGGAAAAAGGATAATAACATTGCCCCTTCTCTCTTCTCTCTCATTTTTTTCTGATTGGCTTCTTTGGCCTCTCTTTTTTTGATTGACTTCTTTGGCCTATTATTTTTTAATTTTCTCACATGGGACAATGCTCTAATAATGATGATCATCACACTTCTATTTACTTACAACTCAAGAATTACAACTCGATACTTAGAACAAAATATGACTCTATATGAATGCCTTCGGTGGTGTACCAAGGTGTGCAATGAATCAAGATTGACATGTATGAAAGAATTATGAAAGGTGGCTTTGCCAAAAATACGATGTCAACTACATGATCATACAAAGCAATATGACAATGACGAAGCGTGTCATAACAAATGGAACAGTGGAAAGTTGCCTGGCAATATATCCCGGAATGACTATGGAAATGCCATAATAGGTAGGTATGGTGGCTCTTTTGAGGAAGGTATATAGTGGGTGTATGATACCGGCGAAAGTTGCGTGGCAGAAGAGAGACTAGCAATGGTGGAAGGGTGAGAGTGCGTATAATCCATGGACTCAACATTAGTCATAAAGAACTCACATATTTATTGCAAAAATCTATTAGTCATTGAAGCAAAGTACTACATGCATGCTCCTAGGGGGATAGATTGGTAGGAAAAGACCATCGCTCGTCCCCGACTGCCACTCATAAGGAAGACAATCAATAAATAAATCATGCTCCGACTTCATCACATAACGGTTCACCATACGTGCATGCTACGAGAATCACAAACGTTAACACAAGTATTTCTACAATCCACAATTACTCACTAGCATGACTCTAATATCACCATCCTCATATCTCAAAACAATCATAAGGAATCAAACTTCTCATAGTATTCAATGCACTTTATATGAAGGTTTTTATTATATCCCTCTTGGATGCCCATCATATTAAGACTAAATTCATAACCATAGCAAATTACCATGTTGTTTAAGACTCTCAAAATATTATAAGTGAAGCATGAGAGTTCAGCAATTTCTTCAAAATAAAACCACCGTGCTCTAAAAAGATATAAGTGAAGCACTAGAGCAACTAGCAAACTACTCCGAAAGATATAAGTGAAGATCAATGAGTAGTCGAATAATTATGTAACTATGTGAAGACTCTATAACATTTAAGAATTTCATATTTTAATATTTTGTTCAAACAACAAGCAAAACAAAATAAAATGACATCGCAAGGATAACACATATCATGTGAAGAAGCAAAAACTTAGGCTCAACAAAAAATGACCGATAGTTGTTGAAGAAGAAAGGTGGGATGCCAACCGAGGCATCCCCAAGCTTAGATGCTTGAGACTTATTAAAATATTAATTAGGGATGCCTTGGGCATCCCCAAGCTTGAGCTTTTGCGTCTCCTTAATTCCTTTTATATCACGGTTTCCCTAAATCTTAAAAACTCCATCCACATAAAACTCAACAAGAACTCATGAGATAAGTTAGTACAAATCAACGCAATAACCTTATCATTCTCTACTATAGCAAATCACTAAAATTATTATTTGATATTGCCTACTAAATGCCTCTACATATTTAACACTCCTATCCTCAAATAGAATCATTAAACAAGCAAACATATGCAAACAATGCAAACATAACAGCAATCTATCTAACCAAGACAGTCTATAAAGAATGCAAGAGGAATCATACTTTCCTAACTCCAAAAATTCTGAAAAATTACCACACTGTAGAAAATTTGTTGTTACTCATTGTGTCAAAATTTCAAGATTTTATCATGTTTTGACTATTCACCAATATTCAAAACATAACAACAAAACTTTCTGAATTCAAAACAACAACGTATAGACTTGTAAAATAAGCATGGTAAAGGCTATACTTGACTTTTGTGACTCCCCCGATTCAATCGTAGACTAATCATACACGTAAATGTGTACTATCAAGATCAAGGACTCACGGGAAGATATCACAACACAACTCTAGACATAAATTAAAATAATACAAGCTTTATATTACAAGCCAGGGGCCTTGAGGGCTCGAATACATCAGCTCGAATACAAACGAGTCAGCGGAAGCAACAATATCTGAGTACATACATAAGTTAAACAAGTTTGCCTTAAGAAGGCTAGCACAAAAGTATCAATGACCGAAAAGGCAAGGCCTCCTGCCTAGGAGCCTCCTAACTACTCCTAGTCGTCGGCGTCCGTCATGTAGTAGTAGGCACCCTCAGTGTAGTAGTAGTAGTAGTGTAGTAGTAGTCGTTGTCAAAGGTGGCGTCTGGATCCCGGGCTCCACCATCTGGTTGCAGTGTCCGAGAAGAATGGAAAGAGGTGAAAAAAATGCGAGCAAAGCAACTATAAGTACTCATCCAAAGTACTCGCAAGCAAGGATCTACACTACATATGCATCGGTATTAATGAAATGGGTAGTATTTGTGGACTAAACTGCAGAATGCCAGAAGAGAAGGGGAAACCTAGCCTATCAAAGACTAGCATCTTCAAGCAGCTCCAAACATCTTGCAGCAATCAGAAGAGTAGTGAATAGTAGTTTATATTTAACAAACATGTTGTAGAAATAACGCCATAGACCCTTCCCTGACTCCCTGCGGAAAAGCAATCTCGGGGCCATATATCCATTACATGCCTCAGCATTCAGTATCCAGTTCTAGTTGTATCAATCGAAATACAACTCCGAGTGTCCGTTACCATAGGACAGGCTATCGATAGATGTTTTCTTCCCTGCAGGGGTGCACCAACTTACCCAACACGCTCGATCAACTCCGGTCGGACACACCATTAGGTCATGACCGACCTCGGCCAATCAACACACCATAGTCCTACCTAGGCTCATCAGAGAGGCCAGCACGCTGATCTACATCCTAAGCGCGCAAGGGTCTTGGGCCTATCGCCCTTTGCACTCCTGCAAATTGCGTACGCGACCGGTGAGCAGACCTAGCTACCTCCTTAAAAAAGGCAGGTGCTTACGCAGTCCAACCTGGCGCGCGCCGCTTAGTCGCTCACGTCTGTTGAGCTTTTGGCTGATACATACGATGCAGAGTGCCCATACTTATTGCCGCGTGGTGGTTAGTGCTATCAGGCCAGAGGCCCCTCGGACCAAATATCCAAACCGTTAGTGGATTAGGAGCACGCGGTAACGAGCAGAGACTCATGATCGATGTGACCCCGTCGCCCCATCTCGTGGACTTGCGGCAAGGGCTAAGAATCCCCAGCTATGCCATGTAATTATCTCGCGGGCACCTTCCAGGTCAACCCGACTCCACATCACTCGCATCACATGCTCGCGCGGGTACCCCTCAGGGCCGACCCATCTTTATCCACTTTAATCAGTAACAAAAGTAATATAAAGGCAATCCGTGTGGCTACCACATCAAGAAGGAACTCGAGGCATCACCCTCGTTGGATTCCCACCTGATGTAAACATCAAGGTGAACGTAAGAGGAAATCACCCTCGAGGTTCACACTTGAGGTGTTGCACGACAGCGTTGTTATCGGAAGTGGAAAAGGAGGAATCACCCTCGATGACCACGACTGGGTAACTACACCACAGAGTTAGCACCAGATGTGCTAACGAGGTATCACCCTCAGCACTTGATAGTAACGATGCGGTGTCGTACAACTAAGGGGAGTGTTGTGCGGTGCCGGGGCCTGGTCTTCAATCCTGTTGATCGGGTCTTTTAATAATCCAGCGGGGCAGTTGGGTCAATATGGGGTCTCTGACGGGTCTCTAACCAGCCTATACTAAGCAGTTTAGGATAAACGGGTAGGTAACAATAGCAGGATACAAGATCAGGAGATGAATCAGAATAGCTAAAGCAGTAGCAGGAGCAGTTTCTAATGCAAGCATAAGAGAGAAGAGAATAGGCAATATCGGAATGCTCAAAAGGGGGGTGCTTTCCCGAAAGCTCCGCTGACATAGAAGAAGGGTCGTCGGCGATGTAGTCAATCACAGGGGCATCAACAACGGTCTCAGTGTCTACCAGAGAAGAAGAGGGGGAAGAAATAGTAAATATAAAGAACACAGTTGTAATACATATGCACACATGACAACACACAGTGCTAGGGGTGTTCTAACGCGGTACTACACGTTGCGGACGAAGAGGGAAAACATCCGGGAATGTTTTCCCAGTGTTTGGCATTTTCGGATAGATGAAAAGAGGGTGACGGTTCGATGGTCAGCATGCTAGAGGCATGTGACAGATATGCGGATAGCATATTCGGATTCGTCATATTTTTCTGAGCAACTTTCATGTATAAAACTTTTTCCTCCGAGCTACGATTATTTTTCTATGATTTTTCAAAGATTTAAACAATATCTTGAAAATCTTGAAATTATTTCTAAGTCGAAAATCACCAGAAAAGGGCTGGGTGCACCCGGTGCAGTGCACCCAGCAGTGTGTTGTGGGGCTGACAGTGGGCAAGTGGGGCCCAGTTGACTTAGTCAACATTGACTGGTCAAGGGATGAATAGTATAGGCGGGTCCCACACGTCATTGACTCAGTTTTAACAGATTATTTAAAATGGATTAACTAACAGGAGGTGTCCCACATGTTAAAAACCACGCCCCCACCTATCATTGGGTCTAGGGGTAAAATTAGGGGGGTTAGGGGGTGATTAATTGGCTCAGGGCCGCCGCCGCCAAACCAACGGCGTCAGCACGGAGCGGCCGCAGCGGGAGGCCGTGGCATGGGGGAGATGGCCAAAGCGGTCGGGACAGAGGGAGGAGCGGGCGAGCCTGGGCTTGCGCAGCGCTCACGCGGGGTCAACGGCAGAGGCGGGCGTGGCCAGCAACGACGAAATGCGGCGGGCGGTGCTGGGTGCGGTCAGGTGCGGTTGCGGGCGGGCGGCGGGAGGCGCGGCTTGCAGCGGCGAGGCCAAGGGCGACCGGAGGCGGCGGGGGCTAGCAGCGGTAGAAGCAGAATCAACAGCGGCAGCGTCTAGGAATGGCAATGGCAGTTAGGCGCAAAGCAGCAGCAGGCAAGCAGCAGCGGATGGCACGGGGCTGCGGGCATCGTGTGCAGGGCTCGGTCGGGGAGGGCGAGCATGCGAGGGCGCAGTCAGGCCACTGCCAGAGGTGAGGCAGGGCGTGGCCGGGCATGTACGGGAGCGAGCTACGACATGGATATGGCGGGGCTTCGGCCACAACCTCGAGTGGGGTGATGTCTACGGCAGGGAAACGATGAGGGCGGAAGAGAGGATTCGATGCGGGGCTCACAGTGGGGCGTCGGGTAGCTCGGGGAGGTTGGGTAAGCGCCGGGGAGGTCGAAGCGCAGGCGAACGCCGGCGATGCCCGAGGATGAAGATGATGGCATCAGCGTCGATGCAGGGGCGCACAACTCCAAGTGGTGCATGTAGTCGACGGAGAAGGAGCCGGTGCATCTACCAGACACGGATCCAGGCGGTGGGGGCAATAGTTGGCGCGAGAACGACCACGAACAGCGTGGTCACCGCACGAGCTCTCGCGCTCGAGTACGAGCCGAGGAGGAGGCGACTCGATGGGGAAAGAGGGGGAATCGGGCAAGGGGTGGTCTAGGGTTTGCGTTGGCATATTGTAGGCGCCAAGGAGGTAGGGGGTGGCTGACACGTGGCCATGGTTGGCTCCCACGTCCTCATATTGTAGCGAAAGGTCAGGGAAGACCAAGTTGGGCTAGACCCATGTACTATTCACGATGGGCCAAAGTGTACAGGAGACTTTAGTTCTTATTCTTTTCTCTTTTTCCTTTACTCTTTTCAATTTTAACATTGTTTTCTATTTATTTGAGGCACTAAATAATTTTAGTAAAATATGAAACCTAGCACATAAATGCAATGTAGTGATATGATGATGCTCACAAAGTTTCAAGTCAATTGGAAATACATAAACATTTGATTATTTTGAAATGGTTATTTTTGTTGTTTTTGGACCACTTTATACTTTACTAGGGATTAATTGGTGAGTCAGGTGATGTTGGTTTGAACATGACAAATGATCAGGGGAATTTGTAGAATATTGTGAACATTTTAGTTTTACCATTTGAAGAAATAATTATTTCACTTTTTTAAATTTGAAAAAGGCTTTGATTTTTGGACAAGTGGCAAGCTGCATAGTAATCACGATGACGTGGCCACCATTATGGGGAGATTACTGTAGCATGATTCTCGGGGTGTTACAAATCTCCTCTACTACAAGAAATCTCATCCCGAGATTTAACAGGTGGAGTTAGGGGGAAGATTTGGTTACAAAATTCTAACGAGTCTTCCCAGTCTTGGTTGCTCTTCTCGAAGAACATTTGATCCATTATGTTGATGTCTTCATTTCTCTGCTCCCGGTCATCATGATTGAGGGAGTCCTGGACTAGGAGGTGTCCGAATAGCCGAACTATCATCATTGGCCAGACTCCAATACTATGAAGATACAAGATTGAAGACTTTGTCCCGTGTCCGGATGGGACTTTCCTTGGCGTGGAAGGCAAGCTTGGCGATACGGATATGTAGATCTCCTATCATTGTAACCGACTCTGTGTAACCCTAGCCCTCTCCGGTGTCTATATAAACCGGAGGGTTTTAGTCCGTAGGACGAACAACAATCATACCATAGGCTAGCTTCTAGGGTTTAGCCTCCTTGATCTCGTGGTAGATCTACTCTTGTACTACCCATATCATCAATATCAATCAAGCAGGAGTAGGGTTTTACCTCCATCGAGAGGGCCCGAACCTGGGTAAAAACATCGCGTCCCTTGTCTCCTGTTACCATCCGCCTAGACGCACAGTTCGGGACCCCCTACCCGAGATCCGCCGGTTTTGACACCGACATTGGTGCTTTCACTGAGAGTTCCTCTGTGCCGTCGCAATCAGGAAGGATGCCTTGTCCCGTCTTTAAAGACGGTACCGTTGCCAAAGGAGCTTTGGCCACCGGCCAAACTATCCGGCTAGGTGGTTTTCTTATGACCGCCTGTTCGGCCGCCGCGCCGACGATGACCTCTCGGGTCATCAAAAGCGATATTCACGTCAACTCGGAACTCGTCGAGCAGCTAGATCTGATGGAGCTCTCTTCCGTAAACGAGCTCTTGGATCGCATCGCCGGCCTGGGAGTCGCTATAGACAACGATCAGATTGGGCCTAAAACCGATATGAGAGAGATCAACTCTCCCCAGGCTACCCACCATGTTGCTGTGGTGGAGGAACAACACGGCGACTCTTCTTCTACATTAAGGACGAGCTATGTCTGAATTCCCGACCCCTCCATGCCAGATTCCTGCGGAGGAACGGAGTTGATCAAACCCTGAACCTAAAGTTAGGCAGCGGGCCGGATTCGTTGGATAACATCCAACAAGCCAAACTTCCAAGTTCGGAAACTTTCCGGCCCCTGAGTCTTAGATTGGATGGGGTTCCGAATTTAATTCCACCCGCCCACCCAAACACAAGCGATCTATCCCGAATCCGGTAAGAGCCCGCTGAAACAGTACATCATTACTGGGCCAGATTCCTCCTGGTTATGGACAGGATAAAGGACTGCCGTGAGGAAAGCGCAATCTCAATTTTCTGCAATAATTGCACGGACAAGGGAATCATGAACGCCATAAGTCGTCGCGAAATTACACGCTTCGCCAACCTGGTGTCCATAGTACAAAAGTACTGTGCGATGGAGAGCGTCTGGAAAACCGAAACCAAATTTTGGGACAATCCGGCGCCGAACACAACCCTAGTCCGAAATAAAAGGGTGCATCGTATTCAGGCACCTGGGTTAAAAACCAAAAAGCAAAAACCACCTAAAGGGCACGGAACCGTACTGGAGGGATGGCTCAATGGACCTTGCAAAATTCATAGCATAGAGGGCGCCACTCCAACGCATAGCCTTCGAGCATGTTGGATACTACGGCAGGTGGCCAAAAGTGGCGAAGAGCTTCTAACCCCAGAGAACCAGCCCAACAGTACCAGTACGGTATTAACAATCTTCGAGACTTCCGCATCAAATAAATGCGAAAACGAACACTCCACAGCCTTGCCGAAGTCTACCAAATAGCAACAATAAATCCATGGAGTGACACGGCTATTACCTTTAATGCCAGTGACGAACTTAAATTCCGAACAGCCCGAGCACCAGCCGCATTGGTCCTCAGTCCAATAGTGGACGGCTTTCGCCTTACTAAGGTACTCATGGATGGCGGCAGTGGATTAAACCTCATCTACGAGGAAACCCTTCGAAAAATGGAAATAGACTGGAGCCGCATTGAGCAAAGCAGCACAACCTTTAGAGGAATAATCCCTAGTCGGGAAGCACGCTACACAGGAAAAATTACACTGGATGTGGTGTTCGGCTCGCCGGACAATTACAGGTCCGAGGAGGTCACATTCCAAGTGGCCCCGTTCAGCAGCGGATATCACGCTTTATTAGGGTGAGAGGCATTCACAATTTTTCAAGCCATACCCCATTACGGGTACATGAAGCTCAAAATGCCCGGGCCCAACGGAATCATCACTCTTGCCAGTGATCCGGACATAGCACTCTGCGCCGAAAATAAGACAGCCGCACTAGCCCTAGAGGCACTATCCGAAGCCCTAGCGGCTGAGGAACTCACTGCGCTGCGCTCCACGGTGAACAGGGACGATGTGATACTCAATAAGAGATCCAAGTCCACCTCTTTTAAGCCAGCGGACGAAATAGTCAAATTCCAAGTCCATCCAACGGACCCTACAAAAACGGCCTCCATTGGGGCACAATTAAACCCTGATGTAGATGCCGCACTACGAGAATTCCTTCGGGAAAATTGGGACATCTTTGTCTGGCACCCTTCAGACATGCCAGGAATCCCACGCAGGTTGGCAGAGCATAGCCTAAATATCTTAAAAGGATTCAAGCCAGTCAAACAGGCTCTTCGGCGATTTTCCGAACCCAAAAGACAGGCAATGGGAGAGGAGCTAGCCAAACTATTAGAAGCCGGATTCATCAGAGACATAAAACATCCGGACTGGCTAGCAAACCTGCTAATGGTACCAAAGAAGGACAAATCCTGGCGCCTGTGTGTCGATTTCAAGGACCTTAACAAGGCTTGTCCAAAGGATCGTTTCCCCCTTCTCCGCATCGATCAAATTATCGATGCTACCACAGGGCACGATTCATTGTGCTTCCTTGACGCATACTCCGGCTACCATCAAATCAAGATGGCGGAGCCAGACCAAGCCGCAACGGCATTCATTACTCCATACGGACCATTCTGCTTCAACACAATGCCCTTCGGGCTCAAAATCGCCGGCGCAACATATCAGCGCATGATTCAGACATGTCTGGCAACCCAGATCGGCAAAACAGTGGAGGCATACGTAGACGATGTGGTCGTCAAGTCTAAACACGTCGAAACTCTAGTAGACGATTTGAGGCTCACATTTGACAACCTCCGAGCATATGACATTAAGCTCAACCCGGAAAAATGCGTTTTCGGCCGGAAAGCTCTTGGGCTTCGTTGTATCCGGTAGAGGAATTGAAGCAAACCCAGCCAAGATCCGAGCTCTGTCACAATTGGATATCCCAAAAGACCTCAAACAAATACAAAAATTGACCGGATGCGTGGCGTCTCTAAGCCGCTTCATCTCCCGCTTGGGAGAAAAGGCATTACCCCTTTATCGCCTCCTCCGGCGCACCGAACACTTTGAATGGACGGATGCTGCCACGGCCGGACTCGAAGAAATAAAGGCCATATTGGCAACAAATCCGGTCCTGGCCGCGCCCAACTTGGGCGAACCAATGTTATTATACTTCGCGGCAACACATCAAGTTGTAAGCGCGGTGCTCGTCGTTGAACGAGAAACGGATGGACACAAATTCCCTCTTCAAAAACCAGTGTACTACCTATCCACTGTCCTAACTCCATGCAAGTCCCGGTATCCACATTATCAAAAGATAGCGTACGCGGTGTTCATGGCATCCCGGAAGCTGCGACACTACTTTCAAGAGTGTTCGATAACAGTAGCCTCCGAAGTACCTCTTAACGACATTATAAACAACCGCGACGCGACTGGCAGGATTGCAAAATGGGCCATTGAGCTCCTACCATTCGACATAACCTACAAACCACGACGAGCTATCAAGTCGCAAATTTGGCCGACTTCATCGCTGAATGGACCGAAGCCGAACTCCCTAAAGAGTACGGCTCATACTCCAATTGGATCATGCACTTCGACGGCTCCAAAATGTTGGCCAGCCTAGGGGCTGGCGTCGTCCTGACGTCCCCAACTGGAGACATAGTCCAATATGTACTCCAGATAATGTACACGGACTCGAACAACGCAGCCGAATACGAGGCCCTTCTACATGGCCTCCAGATGGCGGTCTCCATGGGCATTAAACGCCTAGAGGTGCGGGGGGATTTGAACCTCGCGATATCCCAAATAAATGGAGACTTCGAAGCCAAATATCCGAAAATGGCAGCTTACCATAATGCCGTTCTAAAAGTGTCAGCTCGGTTTGAAGGGCTTGAATTTCACCATATAGCCCGGGATAATAATCAAGCGGCGGACGTATTGGCACGCATCGGCGCAAAGCGCGATGCCGTCCCTCCCAACATATTCCTGGAACGGCTTTTCAAGCCATCCGTACTATGGGAGGGGGAGTCCGGAAACAACAACCCGGAACCAACCGCACCGCCCAACACCGAACACTCTGACACAATCGGTGGCTCTGCCAATGAAATAACACCTTCAGCCCATGAAATAATGGCAGTCATTGCCCCGTGGACAGAACCATTCCTAGCCTACTTAACAAGGCAGGAACTTCTCGAAGACCAAAACGAGGCCCGCTGCATAGTACGGCGATCTAAGGCCTACAAGGTCCATGAAGGAGAGCTTTATAAGAAAAGCACAACCGGAGTCCTTCAAAGGTGCATCTCCGAAGAGGAAGGGCGAAATCTTCTGGCTGAAATTCACGCCGGACTCGGCGGGCACCACGCCGCAGCCCGGGCCCTTGTAGGCAAGGCCTTCCATACAGGATTTTATTGGCCGACAGCCCGGGCAGATGCTCAGGACTTAGTCCAACGGTGCGTCGGTTGCCAACTCTTTGCTAATCAAAGCCACATGCCACCCACCGCCCTCAAAACTATACCCATCACCTGGCCGTTCGCGGTCTGGGGGCTTGACATGGTTGGACCACTTAAAGGGGGAACCCACAAGCAAAAATACCTATTGGTCATGGTGGACAAATTCACCAAATGGATAGAGGCCAAGCCAGTTAAAACGGCCGAATCCGGACCTGTGATAGACTTCATATCTGGGGTAGTACACCGTTACGGCGTCCCCCATAGCATCATCACTGATAACGACACGAACTTCACGGCCGACGAGGTTAAACTCTGGTGCAAAAACATGGGCATCAAGCTCGACTACGCTTCAGTCTATCACCCTCAAACTAACGGTCAAGTCGAACGAGCAAATGGTCTAATCATGAGCGGCATCAAACCCAGACTAGTGCGGTCCCTTAAGGAATCTAACACGCATTGGGTAGAGGAGCTCGACTCCGTACTCTAGGGGCTGCGGACCACGCCAAACCGCACCACCGGATTCACACCATTTTTTATGGTATACGGTGCAGAGGCAGTTTTGCCCTGCGACATAATTCATGACTCACCTCGCGTGCGCATGTACAAAGAAAGAGAAGACGAGCTGGATCGGTAGGACAGTTTGGACGCCTTAGAAGAGAAGCGTGACGTGGCAAAAGCTCGTTCCGCATTCTATCAACAGCAGGCTCGAAGATATCAAAGCAAAGAAGTACGGGCCAAAACTTACAATGTTGGCGAACTAGTTCTACGCCTGCCGGACAAGAAAAATGACAAGCTCAAGCCCAAATGGGAAGGTCCCTTCATCATCGACCAGGTCCTGACTAGCGGAGCGTACCGTCTGCGAAATGCATCGGATAACTGACTCGAGCCAAATCCATGGAACGCAGCCCGTCCCCGTAGATTCTACGCCTAGCGCCGGACTCTGAGTTCGTCTCCCTCCCCCGTCTATATTTTATACTTTAACTGTCTTTTATTTTCCCCCTCTCTTTCTTTTTTCCTTTTTTCTTCTCTCACGGGCCTTCGGTGTCTCGTCTGCACATTGTTCGCACACACTTGATGTGCTATCCGCACTCATTATACCTGGGGGCTTCTTTAACAGAAGCTTATTTATACGGGCCTTATACCCAACACATGTGTCACACTTCCGCATGTACCTTTTATTCACCATTATATGCATCGATATGACTTAAGTTTTGGCCAAGCTGGGTTGCCTGGCTCCTGTGCTTACCCCTACGTTCCTGATTGTTCGGCTAGGAGGTAAAGGGAGCACCTCTGTGATTTTTACTGCCGGGTCAGCCGGATGTGTACCTCAGAATGGGTGAAGCCGAAAGCTAGCGTTCTTAAGGGAATATTCGGTCGGTGAACTAAAAGACGATTTCTTACCTACTTATTTATCTGCCCCCAGATGCTTTCCTGCTTTTTTCGCAGTCCGGACAGGCACTTTAGGGCATGCCTCCCAGGGAAAGGAACCCCTAACGGAACTATTCTCCCTGGAAGATGTTTCTTACTAACCATGTAATATAACATAACTAGTTGGGCACTTGTCTGCTAAAGCACTAATGACCCCTACGCCTGGTCTCCACGCATGCCCCGGTTTTTTTTATATACAACTGCGAGGGTATTCGGACACACTCCGGACTATCGGGTCCCGAGGTTGAAGCGAAAAGGTCCGCAATGACAAACGATCTACAATCCGGCTAGAAGGCATTTTACATGTCATTTTAAATTACATAGTCAAACTGACTGATTGTATTCCTGTTCAATACCATCTAACAGGCTGTCTAGTTTACAGTCCCGCTGGGAATACTTTGCGGCCAACTCTACTTGGCCATACATTAAGCTCACAGGGATCTCCTTCCCATCAGGCCCCACAGGTCCGACCTCGGCCATGTGGTTTGGATCGGTCTTCATGTACCTCGTCTTCACCATGGCCCAGGCCTCCCTGGCGCCTTGACAGCAGGCCGATATCTTCCACAGACGGAAGCGCCGCCGTGCTCCCTGGAGCTTCTCCACAAGCCCTCCAAGACCCTCGGGTAGGGAGACGGACGGCCATAAGGCCTGGGCGACGCCGCTCATCACCTGCCGAACTCGTTCGTGCAGTTGCAATAGCTCGAGAAGTTGGTCACCCGTTGAACCGGGCATCTCCTCTGCAGGACGGCCTGTGAGCATACCTACAGACATATTCTGGTTAATCGACTTCCTCGCTAAACTCTTGTTTTCAAAAAGTTCGTTCAAGCACTTACTATAAATGCCGCGACGAAGCCGCAGATTCTCCTTCACGGAGTAAGACAGTTGGACCCGAACATATTTTAGTTCCTCGCCCAGCTGAGTGTTGGCATCTTGGAGGTTATTTTTCTCCTACCGCACCCTTGTCAGCACCTTCTCGCCGGCCTTTAGCTGGCGTAGTAGCTGCTACCTGTCCGGATCTAGTCCGGCGCCATCTGCAATTTTATTGTCAGACTTATATGCACGCCGCACTTCACAAAATACTTATCTTTCGAAGTATATCTTACCAGAGGGGGTCTCTGTGGCTCCCCCTGCGGCGGCTAGTGCAGCCTCAAGTTGGGCCTTGCACTCTTGAAGCTCCTGGGACAGGTGGGTATTCTTCTCCGTATTCTAACTATTTTAAGTCTCGAGGGCTACTAATATACATAAATGGTCAAAATTCACTCACCCGTATGTCTTTCACATACTGCTCCGTGGCTCTGGTTAGACCATCTCGAGCGGCACAGAGGTGCGCATCTCCCGCATTAAAGGCATTCAATGCCTCCGGAGAGAAACATGCGTCACGAAGAACTGTCCGGCGGCGCCTATGATTCATGGCGCTCTCCACCTCAGATCTGGTGGCGGACAGCCTATTGGCATCCTCCGTTGGAGGAGCATCCGACGCACGCCTTGTGTTCGCCTCCCCCTCCGGACCAGGCGTTGGAACCTGGCTGGCGGGGGCTCGATTGGCAACCTCTCCAGACACAGTTCGGCGAGCGCTCTTTCTCCTGGAAAAATCATGAGCGTTAATATACCTCCCAGGAATCTTTCCCTTAAACATGGTGGTGCACCATACCGTTGCGGCGACGTCTCGATTCGCGCCACACTTCTTTTTCGCCTGCTAGGCCCAGCTGCCCCTTGTTGGTCAGCCGCCGCGGGTTCGGCTTCCCGCCTCAAAGGCACCTCCTGCGGAGCACCATTGGTATACGGGGGTCAGAAATAAACATGGATGAATAATGGTATCAGGACTCCGATCACAGTTACCTGGGAAGCCGGAGATATACCGGGGTAGTCGGCCGTAATGGTGACCAAAGCATTGTCCATGCTAAGTTGGTGGAACACCCCATCGATCAGCTCCACCTTTATGTCCGGATCCTCTTCAGAGGCCGGATCAAGGGATCATTCCGGATCCTCTAGTTGTGGAGCCAGGCTGTGTATATCCTCTACGGCCCGGCGCAGTTCCTGCGCCGAAATCACAAAGTGAGACACTTAACTTTGGGAATATGGATCGGATAGACGAACGTCCGCTTACCCAACTCCGAGGGTTGTTCATGGAAAATCCATTCAATGGACTAGCACGGAGGAAGTCCTCCTTCTCCCCTTTGTACAAGCCGGACAGAATCTTCACCAGATCGGCAACCGATCCTGGCCCCTTGCGGCCATGACGGGTGGCATCATCCTCCCCGTTAAAATCCCACATAGGGTGGCCCCTATATTGGAGCGGCTGCACTCCTCGCATGATGTATGTGGCCATGACTCCAATCATGGTTAATCCGGAATGAGCCAATAACCTTATTCGGCCCATCAGATATTGAATGTTCCTATCATTCTCCCGTTGAGGGTTCCGCAGGCGCCAACTCAGGCATTTCTTCAGAGGAGCGTTGCTGAACTCCGGGAGGCCGATCCGAACTGGGTCCGGCAGCGGGGCGTCTTCCATGTAAAACCATTCCGAAGGCCAGTCTTCGGACGCCTTCTTCGGGGTTCCGGATAGATATCCGGTCCCGGTGATGCGCCATATTTCGGCTCCGCCCACTTGATATATCGACCCCTCATGAGAACGGGGTACGAGGCAAAACAATCTCTTCCACAACGCAAAATGGGCCTCGATGCCCAAGAACAGCTCGCAAAGGGCCACGAAGCCCGCGATGTGCAGGATGGAGGCAGGCGTAAGGTGGTGAATCTGGAGCCCATAGAACTCCAGGATCCCCCGGAGAAACGGATGTATGGGAAATCCGAGTCCCCTTATTAGATAAGGGACAAAGCATACCCGCTCTCCTTTGGAGGGATTGGGGACGCTCTCCGCCTGCTTTCCGCCCTTGTAGGTGGCCAGTCCGGCTCGAACCGGAACCATAAAGGCTGGGGGAAGATATCCCTCTGCTTGGAGTGTCACTAGCTCGCTATGCGGGACTGAACATCTCCCCCAATCTCCTGGCTGAGGGTTGGGAGTGCGAGAGGAGGAGCCGCGTCGACTGTCCATGATGGAGTGGATTTTTGTCAGAGGCGCTTCGATGAATACTTGCGGAAGGAGGATGGTGTGATTCGGATCTAGATCCTCGCCTCTCTTATAGGCAGCTTATTCGCGCAGCTAGGGGGTAAAGTGTAAAAATATCCTGGCTTTTCGCATTCGTACGATATGTGGAAGAGGGCTATTATTGGACGTGGAAGCCAAGAAGCGCAACATTTATAAGGAAGCCGTACACTATTTGGCAAGCACATGGAATTTGGAGGAGAACCCGCCTTGCAATGTCGAAGACACTATGCGCGCCAGACTCGTCGTCGTTGAAGCCTGGTTCGGGGGCTACTGAGGGAGTCCTGGACTAGGGGGTGTCCGGATAGCCGAACTATCATCATTGGCCGGACTCCAAGACTATGAAGATACAAGATTGAAGACTTCGTCCCGTGTCCGGATGGGACTTTCCTTGGCGTGGAAGGGAAGCTTGGCGATACGGATATGTAGATCTCCTACCATTGTAACCGACTCTGTGTAACCCTAGCCCTCTCCGATGTCTATATAAACCGGATGGTTTTAGTCCGTAGGACGAACAACAATCATACCATAGGCTAGCTTCTAGGGTTTAGCCTCCTTGATCTCGTGGTAGATCTACTCTTGTACTACCCATATCATCAATATCAATCAAGCAGGAGTAGGATTTTACCTCCATCGAGAGGGCCCGAACCTGGGTAAAAACATCGCGTCCCTTGTCTCCTGTTACCATCCGCCTAGACGCACAGTTCGGGACCCCCTACCCGAGATCCGCCGGTTTTGACACCGACAATGATGAAGTCGTCATCCTTTCTTCGGGAATTCCATCGTACTTACGAATAGGTAAGGGGCAACTCAACAACGATAGGATGCTATAATGGGTAATCATCTAGGGTTATCCCATGAATGAAGAAAGAGTATCTCTCGAGTTGAACAAATGATACACAGCAAGAGCAAAGTAAGAAGGTACCATGAGAAGTTTCGAATGGGCAGACAATCATTAGATGCCTAATCAGAATGTCAAAGGGGTTCAAGGAAAAAGAAGAATAATGTTGCATCTGATACCGGAATGAAACATGGTAAGGGAATTAGCTCATGAATTACGTACGAAGTCAAGTGCAAAGGATACTTTGGAAGCAAGGTTGTACAGGCGAGTCAGGTTTCGATCTTGTGGAACTGTGGGTTATGGGCCCACCATGTGGGTTAAAAGTAGGAAGGGCGCTGACCACTTTCACGGTCACGAAAGCAAGGCAAGTCAGTGGATAGCATGTCAGTTATGTTGGCAACAACGTTGGTACCAAGGGCGAGGGACTAAGAGAACCATTTTCCCGCTCATTGAAATGAGGCGGACCAATAGGCACAGTTCTCGCCCACCAGCTATAACCGAAATGTCATCAACAATAGTAATAAGATCTTACTGACAGAGTTGTACATCGAGGTGTTTACATGAGCACGGAATTATCTCTGCTCGGATAAGTTGGATTATAGGAAAGGCTAAACAAAACAATGGAAAGGAAAATATGATTAGTATATTAATCAGACCAACAGAAAGGAAAATGTGTTTGTATCTATAGAGAGAATTTACCTTTAATACCTTGAATTGACAACTCAACTGCTAATACTCAATAATATTCTTTGGCTCCCCTTGTGTCGAATCAATAAATTTGGGTTGAATACTTTACCTTCGAAAGCTTTTGCGATCCCCTACACTTGTGGGTTATCAAGACTAATTTCTGGCGCCGTTGCCGGGGAGCATAGCTTTATTTTTTGAGTCACTTGGGATTTATATCTGTTGATCACTATGAGGAACTTGAAAGGCGAAAGAACCAAGATTTTGCCCTCAACTACGAGGGGAGGTAAGGAACTGCCATCTAGCTCTGCACTAGATTCTCCTTCTGTTATTAGTAAGCTTGCGACACCTAAATCTGCTACTGCTATAAATTCTGATATGTCGCATGTTATTGATGATGCCACTTCTGCTATGCATGATACTTATGATGAAACTACTTCTGTGCGTGATACTACTTTGCCATTAGGTGAATTTCTTGATGAACAACTTGCTAGGGCTATAGAGAATGAAATTATTGAAGATGCTATTATTGATGATAGTGATGATGAAAGTTCTCCCAATGATTATGAATTGCCTGTTGTTCCTGAGGGTTATGTTATGGAAGAGGAAGTTGCTAGAGCTATCTTTGCTTATAAAGATAGATATGATCTTAAAAAGTTATTAGCTAAATGGAAGCAGCAATCTCTTAATGCTAGAATGAAACCTGACCCTGCTTTTGCTACTTCACCTATCTGTGTTATTGATAAGGATTATGAATCCTCTGTTGATCCTGAGATTATTACTTTAGTTGAATCTGATCCTTTTTATGGCCTTGAATCTAAAACTGTTGTGGCACATCTTACCAAGTTGAATGATATAGCCACCCTGTTTACTAATGATGAGAAGTCTCGCTATTATTATATCCTTAAGATATTTCCGTTCTTCTTAAAGGGTGATGCTAAGACTTGGTTTAATTTTCTTGCTCCTGGTTGTCTGCGTAGTCCCCAGGATATGATTTATTACTTCTCTGCTAAATATTTCCCTACTCATAAGAAACAAGCTGCCTTGCAAGAAATATATAATTTTGTGCAAATCAAAGAAGAGAGTCTCCCACAAGCTTGGGGGAGGCTTCTCCGATTACTTAATGCTTTGCCTGATCATCCTCTTAAGAAAAATGAAACACTTGATATATTTTATAATGGACTAACCGATGCTTCCAAGGACTACTTGGATAGTTGTGCTGGTTGTGTTTTCAGGGAAAGAACAGTCGACAAAGCTGAATTACTATTGAATAATATGTTGACTAATGAAAATAATTGGACTCTTCCTGAGCCAATTCCCGAGGAAATTCCTGAACCAATTGAGCCAACTCCTGAGCCTATTCCAAAACCCACTCCGAAGAAGAGAGGTGTTTTATTTCTCAATCCTGAAGATATGCAAGAGGCAAAGAAATCAATGAAAGAAAAAAGGTATTAAAGCTGAAGTGGTTCTTAATATACCGCTTGTCGAAGAACCACATTGTCTTGATAACTCGACATAGGTAGTAAAGGTAAATTCTCTCTATAGATATGATAAAGTTGAAATCCCCTCTACTAAATTTCATAGCCCATGCTTAGATGAATTTGATGACTTTATGGCTAGACAAGAAAGTTTTAATGCATATGTTGGTAGAGAATTAAAGAATAATGCTTTCGAGATAGGACGCGTGAGTGATTATATGGCTAGAGTCAAAGGTGAATTTAAAATCGTTAGCAAATATGCTTCTATGGTTGCTACTCAAGCTGAGCAAGTACTTAAAGCTCAAAATGATTTTCTTGATGAATTAAATAATAAAAATGACTTTGCTGTTAGAGTGGCTACTAGAACTGGTAGAATGACTCAGGAACCTTTGTATCCTGAAGGCCACCCTAAGAGAATCGAGCAAGATTCTCAGAGAAACAATTTAGAGGCACATAGTTCTTCTAAAAAGAAGAAAAAGGAAAATGATAGGACTTTGCATGCTTCTAGTGAACCTACTATAGACACACCTGAGAATCCCAATGATATTTCTATCTCTGATGCTGAAACACAATCAGGTGATGAACATGAACCTAGTGATAATGTTAATGATAACGTTCATGTTGATGCTCAAGCTAGCAAAAACAATGACGTAGAGATTGAACCTGCTGTTGATCTTGATAACCCACAATCAAAGAATGAACGTTATGATAAGAGAGATTTTGTTGCTAGGAAGCACGGTAGAGAAAGAGAACCATGGGTTCAGAAACCCATGCCCTTTCCTCCTAAACCATCCAAGACAAAGGATGATGAGGATTTTGAGCGCTTTGCTAAAATGATTAGACCTATCTTCTTACGTATGCGCTTAACTGATATGCTTAAAGTAAATCCTTATGCTAAGTATATGAAGGATATCATTACAAACAAAAGAAAGATACCGGAAGCTGAAATTTCCACCATGCTTGCTAATTACACTTTTAAGGGTGGAATACCAAAGAAACTTGGAGATCCCGGGGTACCAACCATACCATGCTCCATTAAAAGAAATTATGTTAGAACTGCTTTATGTGATCTTGGAGCCGGTGTTAGTGTTATGCCTCTTTATATCGTAGACTTGAATTGAATAAGTTGACACCTACTAAAATATCTTTGCAAATGGCCGATAAATCAACTGCTATACCTGTCGATATTTGTGAGGATGTGCCTGTTGTGGTTGTAAATGTCACTATCTTAACGGACTTTGTTATTCTTGATATTCCCGAGGACGATAGTATGTCGATTATCCTTGGTAGACCCTTTTTGAATACTTTAGGGGCTGTTATTGATTGCAACAAAGGCAAGGTCACTTTTCATGGTAATGGTAATGAGCATACGGTACACTTTCCGAGGAAACAATCTCAAGTTCATAGCATCAATTCTATTGGAAAAGTTCCAACTATCATTATTGGAGGTTTTGAATTTCCTCTTCCTACTGTCAAGAAAAAGTATGATATTATTATTATTGGGGATGTTCATATCCCCATTGAGGTAACTTAGTGTTATTCGAAATTTCTCTGGTTCCGTGTTATTCAGAATGAGTTTGTTAACAAGACTTGATCAACCTTGTTAGTGGATTCATTTTGATGATCATGAGATGGATGAAACTAGAAGGCACAACCATTTGTACCCTCTTTTTACTTTCTGTTATTTAGAATAAATAAAGCAAAAATAGTATTACCTGTCTGTTTTCTGAATTATCCGTGCAATAAAAAATATCCCAAAAATAAAAGTGCTCCAAATTCCCTGCAAATTTAGTATGATTTTTTATGGAATATTTGAGGATTTTAGGCACTGAAATCACTGCAGGAGGGGCAAGCACCAGGCCACGAGAGTGGAGGGCGCGCCCCCTGTCTCGTGGGCCCCTGGTGGCCCCCCTCCACTTATGCCAGCACCCACACACTCCATCTTCTTCCCAAAAAAAACCCCATCTAGCTCAAGCACGAGTTCTAGCTCTTTTTGCTGCGATTTTCGATCTCCTTGCTCAAAGCTCCTTTCACAAAACTGCTTTGGGAGATTGTTGCTTGGTATGTGACTCCTCCGTTGGTCCAATTAGTTTTTGTTCTAGTGCTTTATTCACTGCAAATTTTTGCTGCATAGGTGACCATGTTCTTGAGCTTGCATGTTAAATTTATGAGGTCCCAAGTAATTCTATTGCATGATATAGGCTCTAGGCACTTGTAGGAGTAGTTGCTACCAATCTTGTTTAGTTTTATTCACTTTTATTTTGAAGTTACTAAAATTTTAGAAATTTTCAGAAAATGTTAAGGAGACTTTTGAGGGGCTCTTCTAGCCAAGGCTCCCAGGAAAAACAAGCTGAAGAGAAGGAAAAAGCCAAGTATAATCTTCCTCGCATAGCGGAAGCACGGCCGTGTGAATGGCCATGCAATAATTTCTTGAATGAAGCTGGAATTCATGAAGATTTTTATTCTTTGATCGAGAATGCAGGCCTCACCGATTTCCTCCACGACCGGATTGATCAGTATCTCTTACTCACCAATACTTTCGTGCAAAACTTTTATTATTATCCTAAGAAGTCACCGCCTTCAGTATCATTTCATTTATATGATGAGTTCAGGGAAATGTCTTTACGTAACTTTTGCGCGGTATTGATACGTCTCCAACGTATCTATAATTTTTGATTGCTCCATGCTACTTTATCTACTGTTTTGGACTATATTGGGCTTTATTTTCCACTTTTATATTATTTTCGGGACTAACCTATTAACCGGAGGCCCAACCCAGAATTGCTGTTTTTTTGCCTATTTTAGTGTTTTGAAGAAACGAAATATCAAACGGAGTCCAAACGGAATGAAACCTTCAGGAACGTGATTTTCTCACTGAACATGATCCAGGAGACTTGGACCCTACTCCAACACGTAACAGAGGCGGTCACGAGGGTGGGGGGCGCGCCCCCTGGGCGCGCCCCCCTGCCTCGTGGCCCCCCTGTTGCTCCACCGACGTACTCCTTCCTCCTATATATACCTACGTACCCCCAAACGACCAGGACAGGAGCCAAAAACCTAATTCCACCGTCGCAACCTTCTATGTCCACGAGATCCCATCTTGGGGCCTGTTCCGGAGCTCCGCCGGAGGGGGCATCCACCATGGAGGGCTTCTACATCATCACCACAGCCCCTCCGATGAAGTGTGAGTAGTTTACTTCAGACCTTCGGGTCCATAGCTAGTAGCTAGATGGCTTCTTCTCTCTTTTTGGATCTCAATAAAATGTTCTCCCCCTCTCTCGTGGAGATCTATTCGATGTAATCTTCTTCTTTTTGCGGTGTGTTTGTTGAGACCGATGAATTGTGGGTTTATGATCCAGTTTATCTATGAACAATATTTGAATCTTCTCTGAATTCTTTTATGTATGATTGAGTTATCTTTGCAAGTCTCTTCGAATTATCCTTTTGGTTTGGCCAACTAGATTGGTTGTTCTTGCAATGGGAGAAGTGCTTAGCTTTGGATTCAATCTTGCGGTGTCCTTTCCCAGTGGCAGAAGGGGCAGCAAGGCACGTAATGTATTGTTGCCATCGAGGATAACAAGATGGTTTTTTTTATCATATTGCATGAATTTATCCCTCTATATCATGTCATCTTGCTTAAGGCGTTACTCTGTTTTTAACTTAATACTCTAGATGCATGCTGGATAGTGGTCGATGAGTGGAGTAATAGTAGTAGATGCAGAATCCTTTCGATCTACTTGTCTCGGACGTGATGCCTATATACATGATCATACCTAGATATACTCATAACTATGCTTAATTCTGTCAATTGCTCAACAGTAATTTGTTCACCCACCGTAGAATACTTATGCTCTTGAGAGAAGCCACTAGTGAAACCTATGGCCCCCGGGTCTATTCTCATCATATCAATCTCTATCACTTTATTTACTTGCTTTGTTTTTTACTTTGCCTTTTACTTTTCACTTTGCATCTATCTATCAAAAATACCAAAAAATATTATTTATCATGTCTATCAGATCTCACTCTCATAAGTGACCGTGAAGGGATTGACAACCCCTAATCGCGTTGGTTGCGAGGATCTATCGTTTTGTGTAGGTACGAGGGACTTATGTGTGGTCTCCTACTGGATTGATACCTTGGTTCTCAAAAACTGAGGGAAATACTTACGCTACTTTGCTGCATCATCCTTCCTCTTCGGGGAAATCCAACGCAGTGCTCAAGAGGTAGCAAGAAGCATTTCTGGCGCCGTTGCCGGGGAGGCTCACGCAAGCAAGTCAACAAAACCAAGTACCCATCACAATCCCTATCTCTCGCATTACATTATTTGCCATTTGCCTCTCGTTTTCCTCTCCCCCACTTCACCATTGCCGTTTTATTCGCCCTCTCTTTCCCAATCTCCTCCTCTTTTCCGTTCGCCTTCTTCCCGTATGTATCTTTGTTTGTGTTTCCACATGCCCTCTATTTGCTTGCATCTTTGCTTGCTAAAAATCTATTGATATGGATCCACTTAAAGTGTTCTACTTGGATCATCTTCGATCCTTATGCGCTCGTGCTGAAACCCCAACTAGCCTAGTTGATGGGAAATCTTTAGATGAGCATGCTCATTTTGTGCGTCATCGTTTGTCTGAAAAGGGGAGACTCTTATGGTATCATATAAATAGTTTGCTATGCTATGCTTGGAATCTTTGTGAAATTTGTGATTTTACTTGTTGCTCTAAGAACCCTAAAAAACACCTTCCCTACCTATGTGAGTTCAATGATAATGAAATCTTATCTTCTTATGCAAATGGTGTTTATAGTTACTATGATATCGAACAAATTGAAGAATTTGTCGTTTTTAAGGGTGCTCATGAAGTTGCTTCTTTGATTGAAAAGTATGATTTTACTCTCAACAAATCTAAAAATTCCGTCATACTTAAATATTGCAATGAAAACCTTGCTCATAATGTCTATGTCCAAGAGTTTATTGAAAGAATGACCGTTGCTTTGGAAGAAAATAATGATATGCATGAATCTATAGATAATGATGATTCCGATGATTTGGTTGAAATATCCCTTGATGAACATGATGCTTGCTATTCTTGTGGCCATGATGCCAATATTTATGAAGATGAATTTGCTATAGTTCCTTATGTTAAACATGAGATCGTTGCTATTGCACCCATACTTGATAGTTCCTTTGATTAAAAGCATGATTGCAATGATTTTATTATTAATTCTCTTGATGTCAATTGTCCTAAAAATATGCAAAACCCTAAGCTTGGGGATGCTAGTTTTGCTATGTCTACTATTTGTTGCAATGATCACGATTGGGGTGATTTTTCTTATGATCTTGAAAATTTATTTAATCCCCATGATGAATATGAGATTGATAATATTGTTTGCAATGATATTAAAAGTGGGTCTGGAAGAGTGTTAACTTTAGATCCCACATATTTGGAGAATGTTCAATCTTATGAAATTTTTGATAAAAGTGGGTTTGGAGAGGTCATGACTTTAGTTAATGTTAATCCCGCTATTTTGGAAGAGTGTCAACTTTGCATGCATGTGGATCGTGTTAAAAATATTTTATATGATAGCTATTTTGTTGAATTTTCTTATGATCCCACATGTAATTATTATGAGAGAGGAAAATATGGTTGTAGAAATTTTCATGATAATAAATTACCTCTCGTTATGTTGAGATTGCTAATGTTTCTTTCCGCTTCCTTGCATATGCTAGTTTTTGCTTGCTATGATAATTTGTTTGCCTATAAGATACCTATGCATGTGTTTTTCACGTTTTTTATGATGCTCTCTTTGTGCTTCAATTCTTGTCTTTTATGTGAGCATCATCGAAATCTCAATGCCTAGCTATGGGCGTTAAACGATAGCGCTTGTTGGGAGGCAACCCATTTTTTTTTGTTTTTTGCTTATGTTTAGGAATAAATAATCCATCTAGCCTCTGTTTGGATGTGGTTTTATGTTTTAATTAGTGTTTGTGCCAAGTAGAACCTATAGGATAACCTACGATGATAGTTGATTTGATTCTGCTGAAAAACAGAAACTTTGCGCGCACGAATATAATTGTGTTAAATCACATAAACGTGCTTTTGCATTGATTATTTTAGCTTCTGATCAATAAACAAATTTTCCAGGACTTCCTATTTTGGTAGAATTTTTAGAGTTCCAGAAGTTTGCGTTAGTTACAGATTGCTACAGACTGTTCTGTTTTTGACAGATTCTGTTTTGCGGGTGTTGTTTGCTTATTTTGATGAATTTATGGCTAGTAAAATAGTTTATAATCCATAGAGAAGTTGGAATACAGTAGGTTTAACACCAATATAAATAAAGAATGAGTTCATTACAGTACCTTAAGTAGTCTTTTGTTTTCTTTCTCTAACGGAGCTCACGAGATTTCTGTTGAGTTTTGTGTTGTGAAGTTTTCAAGTTTTGGGTGAATTCTTTTGATGGATTATGGAACAAGGAGTGGCAAGAGCCTAAGCTTGGGGATGCCCATGGCACCCCCAAGATAATCCAAGTACACCAAAAAGTCAAAGCTTGGGGATGCCCCGGAAGGCATCCCCTCTTTCGTCCACTTCCATCGGTAATTTTCTTGGAGCTATGTTTTTATTCACCACATGATATGTGTTTTGCTTGGAGCGTCTTGTATTATTTGCGTCTTTGCTTGTTAGTTTACCACAATCATCCTTGCTGTACACACCTTTTGAGAGAGCCATACATGAATTGGAATTTGTTAGAATACTCTATGTGCTTCACTTATATCTTTTGAGCTTGATAGTTTTGCTCATAGTGCTTCACTTATATCTTTTGAGCGTGATAATTTGTTGCTCTAGTGCTTCACTTAGATCTTTTAGAGCAAGGTGGTGGATTTGTTTTAAAGAAACTATTGATCTCTCATGCTTCACTTAGATTATTTTGAGAGTCGTTAATAGCACGGTAATTTGCTTAATGATAATATACTTGGTATTCAAGATATGTGAAACTTTCTTTTGAGTGTGTTGAATACTAAGATAAGTTTGATGCTTGATAATTGTTTTGAGATATGAAGATGGTGATATTAGAGTCATGCTAGTTAAAGTAGTTGTGAATTTAAAGAATACTTGTGTTGAAGTTTGTGATTCCCGTAGCATGCACGTATGGTGAACCGTTATGTGATGAACTCGGAGCATGATTTATTTATTGATTGTCTTCCTTACGAGTGGCGGTCGGGGACGAGCGATGGTCTTTTCCTACCAATCTATCCCCCTAGGAGCATGCGCGTAATACTTTGCTTTGATAACTTCTAGATTTTTGCAATAAGTATATGAGTTCTTTATGACTAATGTTGAGTCCATGGATTATACACACTTTTCCCATCCTTCCACCTTTGCTAGCCTCTCTAATACCGCGCACTTTTCGCCGGTATCATACACCCACCATACACCTTCCTCAAAACAGCCACCATACCTACCTATCATGGAATTTCCATAGCCATTCCGAGATATATTGCCATGCAACTTTCCACCGTTCCGTTCATTATGACACGCTCCATCATTGTCATATTGCTAGCATGATCATGTAGTTGACATCGTATTTGTGGCAAAGCCACCGTTCATAATTCTTTCATACATGTCACTCATGATTCATTGCATATCCCGGTACACCGCCGGAGGCATTCATATAGAGTCATACTTTGTTCTAAGTATCGAGTTGTAAGAAAAATAAAAGTGTGATGATCATCATTATTAGAGCATTGTCCCAAGTGAGGAAAGGATGATGGAGACTATGATTCCCCCACAAGTCGGGATGAGACTCCGGACGAAAAAAGAGGCCAAAAAATAGAGAGAAAGGCCCAAATAAAAAAATGAGAGAAAAAGAGAGAAGGGACAATGATACTATCCTTTTACCACACTTGTGCTTCAAAGTAGCACCAAGATCTTCATGATAGAGAGTCTCTCGTTTTGTCACTTTCATATACCAGTGGGAATTTTTCATTATAGAACTTGGCTTGTATATTCCAATGATGGGCTTCCTCAAAATGCCCTAGGTCTTCGTGAGCAAGCAAGTTGGATGCACACCCACTTAGTTTCTTTTGTAGAGCTTTCATATACTTATAGCTCTAGTGCATCCGTTGCATGGCAATCCCTACTCACTCACATTGATATCTATTGATGGGCATCTCCATAGCCCGTTGATACGCCTAGTTGATGTGAGACTATCTTCCCTCTTTTTGTCTTCTCCACAACCACCGTTCTATTCCACATATAGTGCTATATCCATGGCTCACGCTCATGTATTGCGTGAAGATTGAAGAAGTTTTGAGAATGTCATAAGTATGAAACAATTGCTTGGCTTGTCATCGGGGTTGTGCATGATTTAATTATTTTGTGTGGGGAAGATGGATCATAGCCAGACTATATGATTTTCTAGGGATAACTTTCTTTGGCCATGTTATTTTGAGAAGACATGATTGCTTTGATTAGTATGCTTGAAGTATTATTATTTTTATGTCAATATGAACTTTTGTCTTGAATCTTTCGGATCTGAATATTCATACCATGATTAAGAAGATTTACATTGAAATTATGCCAAAGTATCACTCCGCATCAAAAATTCTCTTTTTATCATTTACCTACTCGAGGACGAGCAGGAATTAAGCTTGGGGATGCCTGATACGTCTCCAACGTATCTATAATTTTTGATTGCTCCATGCTACTTTATCTACTGTTTTGGACTATATTGGGCTTTATTTTCCACTTTTATATTATTTTTGGGACTAACCTATTAACCGGAGGCCCAGCTCAGAATTGCTGTTTTTTTGCCTATTTCAGTGTTTCGAAGAAACGGAATATCAAACGGAGTCCAAACGGAATGAAACCTTCGGGAACGTGATTTTCTCACCGAACGTGATCCAGGAGACTTGGACCCTACTCCAAGACGTAACAAAGGCGGTCATGATGGTGGGGGGCGCGCCCCCTGCCTCGTGGCCCCCCTGTTGCTCCACCGACGTACTCCTTCCTCCTATATATACCTACGTACCCCCAAACGATCAGGACAGGAGCCAAAAACCTAATTCCACCGCTGCAACCTTCTGTATCCATGAGATCCCATCTTGGGGCCTGTTCCGGAGCTCCGCCGGAGGGGGCATCCACCACGGAGGGCTTCTACATCATCACCATAGCCCCTCCGATGAAGTGTGAGTAGTTTACTTCAGACCTTCGGGTCCAAAGCTAGTAGCTAGATGGCTTCTTCTCTCTTTTTGGATCTCAATACAATGTTCTCCCCCTCTCTCGTGGAGATCTATTCGATGTAATCTTCTTCTTTTTGCGGTGTGTTTGTTGAGACTGATGAATTGTGGGTTTATGATCCAGTTTATCTATGAACAATATTTGAATCTTCTCTGAATTCTTTTATGTATGATTGAGTTATATTTGCAAGTCTCTTTGAATTATCCTTTTGGTTTGGCCAACTAGATTGGTAGTTCTTGCAATGGGAGAAGTGCTTAGCTTTGGGTTCAATCTTGCGGTGTCCTTTCCCAGTGGCAGAAGGGGCAACAAGGCACGTATTGTATTGTTGCCATCGAGGATAACAAGATGGTTTTTTTATCATATTGCATGAATTTATCCCTCTACATCATGTCATCTTGCTTAAGGCGTTACTCTGTTTTTAACTTAATACTCTAGATGCATGCTGGATAGCGGTCGATGAGTGGAGTAATAGTAGTAGATGCAGAATCGTTTTGATCTACTTGTCTTAGACGTGATGCCTATATACATGATCATACCTAGATATACTCATAACTGTGCTCAATTCTGTCAATTGCTCAATAGTAATTTGTTCACCCACCGTAGAATACTTATGCTCTTGAGAGAAGCCACTAGTGAAACCTATGGCCCCCGGGTCTATTCTCATCATATCAATCTCTATCACTTTATTTACTTGCTTTGTTTTTTACTTTGCCTATTACTTTTCACTTTGCATCTATCTATCAAAAATACCAAAAAATATTATTTATCATCTCTATCAGATCTCACTCTCGTAAGTGACCGTGAAGGGATTGACAACCCCTAATCGCGTTGGTTGCGAGGAGCTATCGTTTTGTGTAGGTACGAGGGACTTGTGCATGGTCTCCTACTGGATTGATACCTTGGTTCTCAAAAACTGAGGGAAATACTTACGCTACTTTGCTGCATCATCCTCTCCTCTTCGGGGAACTCCAACGTAGTGCTCAAGAGGTAGCAGGTATGTAGGATACCCTTTGAGGGAAAATGAGAGGAACCCCATCGTAAAGATGTGGATGGCTTTGTTAACACTATCACTGTAGGGGATCCAAAGAAGGGTTCTGATGCGAGAATCTCTAGCATACACTTTCCTGTTTTACGCTACTTTGCCATATTTGCTAGTAGATGCTTGATTGGTCATGGAAATAGTGGAAACTTTAATGTTCCTGATATTATCATTCTTCACCATGCCTTGTTTGGAGATAATAGTTTTAGTATGGGTGCCGTCATTGCTAAACGGCTAATCCTGAATCGTACAAAAGGCCCCATCTTTGGAGGTATCTATGCTTCACGTCTTGCTAGACATTTTGAGATACCTATTAGGCACCATGAGAAAGAGGAGACAAAATTGCCTCCTTACATTTTAGATTACAAGAGCATGGTAGCACATGAGTTCATTATTGACAACAAAGAAAAGATGGTCTTGTATAACTTGAGATTTAATAAGAAACACAATGAGACTATTATTTTGCCTGCGCCTTTGTTGTTTGATTTGATTGTAGATAATTTTCTTGTCACGCCGGAAGCGGTGTACGCTCATTGAGGCCAAGCATCCACTCCAGAACCTGAGCCTGAGCCGAAACCTGCACTAGACCCTTATCGTGCATCATCTTACCTGTGGGACCCGGAGATGGCCAACCAGTGGTATCCTGATTACACCTCCCAGTACACTGGGGAGAGTAGCAGCGGTCCTTGGCAATAAACCAACTTAGGCCAAAAGCCTAAGCTTGGGGGAGTACATATTTCTCACCGACTTTACATTCATGTTCACACACTATTCTAGTCGTCGGTGCTCATACTCTTTCATTGTATTATCCATGCTAGTTTAAATTTCTTTTTCTAGTCTTCTTCTTGTGTGTTTGTTAAACCTTCAGAAAAAAACCCAAAAAATTAGTTAGTTTAATTTCCATGCTTGTAGTAGAAATTAAGATGAAAACCCCAAAAGATTTCTCGTTCTTCTTCTTACTTGTTGGGAGCTTTTCCGTGTAAATAGTTTTATTTTCTTTTCTTTCCTTTGGGGGTCGAGAGTAGAAGACCATATTGAAAATGTTTAGTGGCTCTCATATGCATGGTTGTTTATTTGACTTAGAGCCCATATTACTTTATCTTCTCTCTTGAGTTGAATGCTTGTAGATTCCAGCTTAGTCCAATGCGCGCGCACTATTATTATTATACACATCGTTCGGTCGTGCAAGTGAAAGGCAATAATGACGATATATGATGGACTTACTGGGATAAGTGAAAGCTGGTATGAACTCGACCTCTCTTGTTTTTGTAAATATGATGAGTTCATCGTTCCAGATTCAGCTTATTATGAGGTAAACATATTTGCAATGACATTTAGAGATTATAGTTGCTTGTGCCATGCTTGATTAGCTATGAGTTATAATGTTTTACCTTGCGTGCCAACATGCTACTAGAATGATTATGATGTGGTATGATGGGATGGTATCCTCCTTTGAATGAATTGAGTGACTCGACTTGGCACATGTTCACGCATGTAGTTGAAACAAATCAACATAGCCTTCATGATATTTATGTTCATGGTAGATTATATCCTACTCATGCTTGTACTCGGTGTGAATTAATTTTAATGCATGTTTATGACTGTTGTCGCTCTCGCAGTTGGTCGCTTCCCAGTCTTCTGCTAGCCTTCACCTGTACTAAGCGGGAATACTGCTTGTGCATCCAAACTCCTTAAACCCCAAAGTTGTTCCATATGAGTCCACCATACCTTCCTATATGCGGTATTTACCTGCCGTTCCAAGTAAATTTGTATGTGTCGAACTCCAAACTTCAAATGAAATTCTGTTTTGTTTGCTCGAGCAGCTCATGTTTCAACTAGGGCTGCCTATATCTTCCTTGCTAGGTGGGTTATTCTCAATAGGAGTGGACTCCGCTCCTCATTCACGAGAAAGGGCCGGTAACCGGGATGCCCAGTCCCATGATCTAAAAAGATCAAAGCAAATCAATATAATTAAACAAAACTCCCCCAGGGCTGTTGTTAGTTGGAGGCACTCGTTGTTTCGAGCAAGCCATGGATTGATGCTTGTTGGTGGTTGGGGGAGTATAAACCTTTACCATTCTGTTTGTGAACTACCTATAATGCATGTAGTATGGAAGATACAACCATCTCATAGTTGTTGTGTTGACAGCGAAAGTATGCCGCTCAAAATGTTTTTCAATCTCTATTTCTAAAATCGAGCTCTGGCACCTCTACAAATCCCCGCTTCCCTCTGCGAAGGGCCTATCTATTTATTTTTATGTTGTGTCATCATCCCTCTTATTTAAAAGCACCCGCTGGAGAGCACACTGTCATTTGCATTCATTATTATTGGTTTATTGGGTATGACTTGACTGGATCTCTTTTACCATGAATTACAATGTCTAGTCAGTCCTTGATCTTTAAAGGTGCTCTGCATTTATGTTTTGCTGTCGCAGAAAGGGCTAGCGAGATACCATTTTGTTATATCATGTTATGATTGTTTTGAGAAAGTGTTGTCATCCGAGTTTTATTATTATGGCTCCCTAGCTGATTATTTCATTGATATAAGTAATTGTGAGGCCGAGGTGTTATTGTGAGTATGGTTAGTTCATAATATTTGCTGAAACCTGAATGCTGGCTTTGCATGTTTACAACAACAAGAGCAAACAGAGTTTGTAAAAGTTTTTTTCTTTATCACTTTCAGTTTATCAACTGAATTGCTTGAGGACAAGCAAAGGTTTAAGCTTGGGGGAGTTGATACGTCTCCAATGTATCTACTTTTCCAAACACTTTTTCCCTTGTTTTGGACTCAAACTTGCATGATTTGAATGAAACTAAGCCGGACTGACGTTGTTTTCAGCAGAATTGCCATGATGTTGTTTTATGTGTAGAAAACAAAAGTTCTTGGAATGACCTGAAAATCCACGGAGGCACTTTTTGGAAAATATAAAAAATACTGGCGAAAGAATCAAGACCAGGGGGCCCACACCCTGTCCACGAGGGTGGGGGCGCGCCCACCCCCTGGGCGCGCCCCCTGTCTCGTGGGCCCCCTAAGGCTCCATCGACCTCAACTCCAACTCTATATATTCCATTTCGCGGAGAAAAAAATCAGAGAGAAAGTTTCATCGTGTTTTATGATACGGAGCCGCCGCCAAGCCCTAATCTCTCTTGGGAGGGCTGATCTGGAGTCCGTTCGGGGCTCCGGAGAGGGGGATTCGTCGCTGTCGTCATCATCAACCATCCTCCATCACCAATTTCATGATGCTGACCGCCGTGCGTGAGTAATTCCATCGTAGGCTTGTTCGACGGTGATGGGTTGGACGAGATTTACCATGTAATCAAGTTAGTTTTGTTAGGGTTTGATCCCTAGTATCCACTATGTTCTGAGATTGATGTTGCTATGACTTTGCTATGCTTAATGCTTGTCACTAGGGCCCGAGTGCCATGATTTCAGATCTGAACCTATTATGTTTTCATGAATATATGTGTGTTCTTGATCCTATCTTGCAAATCTATAGTCACCTATTATGTGTTATGATCCGACAACCCCGAAGTGACAATAATCGGGATACTTCTCGGTGATGACCGTAGTTTGAGGAGTTCATGTATTCACTATGTGTTAATGATTTGGTCCGGTTCTCTATTAAAAGGAGGCCTTAATATCCCTTAGTTCCCGCTAGGACCCCGCTGCCACGGGAGGGTAGGACAAAAGATGTCATGCAAGTTCTTTTCCATAAGCACGTATGACTATATTCAGAATACATGCCTACATTACATTGATGAACTGGAGCTAGTTCTATGTCACCCTATGTTATAGCTATTACATGAGGAATCGCATCCGACATAATTATCCATCACTGATCCAATGCCTACGAGCTTTTCACATCTTGTGTTTCACTTATTTACTTTTCCGTTGCTATTGTTACAATCAAAAACCCAAAAACATTACTTTTGCTACTGTTACCTTTATTATCATACTACTTTGCTACTAAATACTTTGCTGCAGATACTAAGTTATCCAGGTGTGATTGAATTGACAACTCAACTGCTAATACTGAATAATATTCTTTGGGTCCCCTTGTGTCGAATCAATAAATTTGGGTTGAATACTTGTCACGCCCAATATGCGACCCTATCCAAAAGGAACTCGAAGGTCCCACCAAGGATAGACCCGCATATTGAAACGCTTTTGCAAGGCGGATATCATTACATCACCATTACATAACAGATGGGGATACATACATAAGGCATACAATGCCACATGAATACAATATCACAATACAAAAGAACATCATCCGACTACGGATGAAACACAAACAGAAACTCAAACGACATCCACCCTGCTAGCCCAGGCTGCCGACCTGGAACCTATCCCCTGATCGAAGAAGAAGTAGAAGAAGAACTCAACGCAAGCAAGCATCGCTCTCGCGTCATGATCATCGCATAACCTGTACCTGCAACTGTGGTTGTAGTAATCTGTGAGCCACGAGGACTCAGCAATCCCATTACCATGGGTATCAAGACTAGCAAAGTTTAAAGGGAAAGGAAGGGGTAAAGTGGTGAGGCTGCAACAGCGACTAAGCATATATGCTGGCTAACATACGCAAATAAGAGCGAGAAGAGAGCAAAAGGAACGGTCGTCAACTAGCAATGATCAAGAAGTGATCCTGAACTCCTACTTACGTCAAACATAACCCAGAAACCGTGTTCGCTTCTCGGACTCCGCCGAGAAGAGACCATCACGGCTACACACGTGGTTGATGCATTTTAATTTGGATCTGGTGTCAAGTTATCTACAACCGGACATTAACAAATTCCCATCTGCCTATAACCGCAGGCACGGCTTTCGAAAGATTATACCCTGCAGGGGTGTCCCAACTTAGCCCATGACAAGCTCTCGCGATCAACGAAGGAATAGACCTTCTCCCAGGAAGACCCGATTAGACTCGGAATCCCGGTTTACAAGACATTTCGACAATGGTAAAACAAGACCAGCAAAGTCGCCCGATGCACCGACAATCCCGATAGGAGCTGCACATATCTCGTTCTCAGGGCAACACCGGATGAGACATCCTACGAGTAAAACCAGCCCTCGAGTTGCCCCGAGGTGGCCCCGCAGTCTACTCGGTTCGGACCAACACTTAGACAAGCACTGGCCCGGGGGGCTAAAATAAAGATGACCCTCGGGTTTGCCGACCCAAGGGAAAGGATAGGTGGTGGTGAGGCAAATGGTAAAACCAAGGTTGGGCCTTGCTGGAGGAGTTTTATTCAAAGCGAACTGTCAAGGGGGTCCCATAAATCACCCGACCGCGTAAGGAATGCAAAATCCGGGAACATAACACCGGTATGACGGAAACTAGGACGGCAAGAGTGGAACAAAACACTAGGCAAAAGGCCGAGTCTTCCACCCTTTACCAAGTATATAGATGCATTAATAATATACGAGATATTGTGATATCCCAACCAAAATCCTGTCCACCATGGAGAAATCTTCAACTTCACCTGCAACTAGCAACGCTATAAGAGGGGCTGAGCAAAGCAGTAACATAGCCAATCAACGATTTGCATAGGAAAGGTGTCAAAGGTTAGAGGTTCATGGCAACATGGGATGGCTCGATAACAAGTAATAGGTAACGCAGCATAGCGATAGAACGAAGCAATTAGCATGGCAATGATAGTAGTGAGATCCAGGGTAGCGGTCATCTTGCTTGAAATCCCGCAAGGAAGAAGAACGAGTCCATGAAGAAGACGAACGGATGAAGCCGAACCAACCGTAGACGAACGAATCCTCACGATCGCAACGAAACAGGAACTATCGAAAAGAAGCACACAACATAGGTAAACACACCACACATGAACAAGACTTGATGCACAACAAGCATGATGCATGACCAAGCTACATGAAGCTACTCATGGCAAGAGATGGTGCAAACAAGAGCAACACATCAAGGCAAGTTTAAATGAGGCCGGGAACAACATATAACAATTCCGGTAAGTCCTCATATGCATATTGCGAAATTGGTCCAGATCTGAATAAACTTTATGTTCAAGTAGTTAAACATCAAGTTAAGATGCACAAAGATGATCTACACAAGATTCTAGTCAAGTTACATATAAAGTTCATTTAGTTCGGAGCTACGGTCTAGAAGATATGAAACAAGTTAAACATGGCATTGATGCAAAATGCACTCAAACATCAAGCAAACACTCCAAAACAAGGATGCAACATGATAATATGAAACCATATGCAATTCTAAGCAAGTTTCATATAGAGCACACTCAAAACGGAGCAACGGTTCAACACATGCACTCTATACAAGTTTAAAGGACAAGCTGTCCAAAATAGCGACTAGGCATATTGCAAGCACCAAAACAACATGCTACAGCACCTCAACATGAAAACAAAACACATGGGCATGATGTACAGGTAAAGCACAACAAAACATGAACACTGAGCTATCTCTAGAAATCACTAGAACATGCTCAAACACACATGGTAAGATTGCAAGTTATTACAATTTCAGACTTTGTAGAAAATAACATCATGATGCAATGTTCAGAGCTATCAAACAACATGTTACAGGAACTTATAATGGCAAACAAAGTCATGACATGAATCTACTAATTGCATAGATCAAGAGTCCCTTACTGACCATAGGCCAAAAAGGATCAGAAAATATGATGGCACCCACGTAAACATAGCAAGTTATATTACAGATTCATACATGGCAGAAACAGAATTATGAAGGCATGTAGATGAGCTTGTGCAACTCACTACAGAGCAAGACATGGCATGGCAAGGCAACCAACAGTAAGAAGGCATGTTTGTGAAGCTAAGCATGGCAATAGCAAGGTCATAGGGTGCATGGATCACTAGCAAAACACATGGGAACAACTGAACATAATGTTAACAGGCTGACAGCAACATTTTCAAGCAACTTTAGAGCAAGATTACAACAATCTACAGCAAGCTAAAAATGAAACCAGGGGCATGGATGGATAGAGGATGACATGTAGATCAAAACATGTTTATAGAACATCTCCAGATTATGCATAGAATGATTAGTAGCAACATGTTTATATAACATCACGAAATAACAGATTTAGCCTAGCAAAACAGCAACATCATGAACCCTACTTAACAAGCTCGATACACTCACCACAAGTCATTACATGACAAGATAATCATAGCATCATCAATAAGACATGTTTGTGAAACAAACCAAGTCAAGAACAAGTCCATAGCATGTAAGGATCAACTATAGCAAGCTTGGCCAAATTGAATAACATGTAAACAATCTGCCAGGAAACATTTTAAAGCAAAAGTAGAGCACGAAAATGACATGCTAGACTACTCCATAATTGCAACAAAGGGCATGAATGGATAGACAATAACCACATGTTCAAAACACCCTTACTGAAGTATCTCTAAATATACATGGATCACTCTGTAGCATCATGTTTACATGGCATCAAAATTACAGCAGAACAGGGACTAAAATCAGCAACATCACGATGCCTAGTTTACATGCTTGTGCTAGTCACCACATTGATCACAAAAATACATGGTAAGCACCTCTGTAAAGAAGACATAGCATAGTTCAAAACACATGAAGACATCAACCTCATAGGATGCACACCTCAATCATGGCAAAAATGACAAAAGAGCTCGTTCTGATAACAGACAGCAGAAAACATTATGAAGCACTCTTACAACGATGATTCAGGCATCTAGATGACCTCAAATAAATATGATGCAATGGAATGAAGTGATGTACTCATCGAGGCGAACAATTTGACATATTACACGCACGAAACGGAGCTACGGATGCAGAGATACGACGCAACGAACATGGCATGAAAATTACAGAAATACTCGGGGACTTAGTGGATTTCGGAGGGGGGGAAGACAACCTTCAGATCTGGGCTGCACGGGGCTCGAGGTTGGCCGGAGCAGGGAAGGTCGCCGGAGGGGGGCCGGGGCGGCGCCGGCCGGTGGAGACCGGGGATGGGGCGCCGGATCCGGGCGGCGAGGTTGCCGGGGAGGCGCGGGACTCCACGGAGCGGCAGCGGGCGGAGGCGTGGCCGGATCTCGCCGGAGCTCGGGGTCGAGGAGGAGGCCGGCCGCCGGAGGAGCGAGGGCAGCGGCGCAGCCGTAGGGGAGGCGCGCGGAGGGCGCGGCAATGAGCGAAGGGCGGCGGCGGGCGCGGCGGCCCCGGAGCGGCGGAGGCGGCAACCGCGGC